>NW_027467117.1:187500-195000 GCF_046128005.1 Genypterus blacodes
CCTGTGTGGTGTTATGCTAACATATTAGCTCCTATCTGGCTGCAGACATCCCCCCTCACACACACACACACACACACACACACACACACACACACACTTCCCCTGCTATCTTTTGTGTGGCTGCCCTCCTGGTTGACTCAGAGAATGGACTCCTGTGTCAACACCACATGGTTGAGTGACGCTGGAGTCCAGGCTCCACACGGTGCAGAGGATTAGTTTGACGGAATTCCCTGCACCCGAATGCACCACGCTGTCTCCCTCTGTCCTCCCTCTGTCCTCCCTCTGTCTCCCTCTGTCCTCCTCTGTCTCCCTCTGTTTTCCTCTGTCCTCCTCTGTCCTCCCTCTGTCCTCCTCTGTCCTCCCTCTGTCCTCCCTCTGTCCTCCCTCTGTCCTCCTCTGTCTCCCTCTGTCCTCCCTCTGTTTTCCTCTGTCCTACCTCTGTCCTTCTCTGTCTCCCTCTGTCCCCCTCTGTCCTTCTCTGTCTCCCTCTGTCTCCCTCTGTCCTCCCTCTGTTTTCCTCTGTCCTCCTCTGTCCTTCTCTGTCTCCCTCTGTCCTCCCTCTGTCTCCCTCTGTCCTCCCTCTGTTTTCCTCTGTCCTACCTCTGTCCTCCTCTGTCCTTCTCTGTCTCCCTCTGTCTCCCTCTGTCCTCCCTCTGTTTTCCTCTGTCCTCCCTCTGTCCTTCTCTGTCTCCCTCTGTCCTCCCTCTGTTTTCCTCTGCCCTCCCTCTGTCCTTCTCTGTCTCCCTCTGTCCTCCCTCTGTTTTCCTCTGTCCTCCCTCTGTCCTCCTCTGTCCTCCCTCTGTTTTCCTCAGTCCTCCCTCTGTCCTCCCTCTGTCCTCCCTCTGTCCTCCTCTGTCCTCCTCTGTCCTCCCTCTGTCCTCCCTCTGTTTTCCTCTGTCCTCCTCTGTCCTCCCTCTGTTTTCCTCTGTCCTCCCTCTGTCCTCCCTCTGTCCTCCTCTGTCCCCCCTCTGTCCCCCCTCTGTCCTTCCTCTGTCCTCCTCTGTCTTTCCTCTGTCCTCCCTCTGTCCTCCTCTGTCCTCCCTCTGTCCTCCCTCTGTCCTCCTCTGTCCTCCCTCTGTTTTCCTCTGTCCTCCCTCTGTCCCCCCTCTGTCCCCCCTCTGTCCTCCTCTGTCCTCCTCTGTCCTCCTCTGTCTCCCTCTGTCCTCCTCTGTCTCCCTCTGTCCTCCTCTGTCCTCCCTCTGTCCTCCTCTGTCCTCCCTCTGTTTCCCTCCTCTGTCCTCCTCTGTCCTCCCTCTGTCATCCTCTGTCTCCCTCTGTCCTCCTCTGTCCTCCCTCTGTCCTCCTCTGTCCTCCCTCTGTTTCCCTCCTCTGTCCTCCTCTGTCCTCCCTCTGTCATCCTCTGTCTCCCTCTGTCCTCCACAGCCAACAAAAGAAGACGGCTCAGTCACCACGGTGATTCCACACGACCGTTTACTTCCTGCGAGCGAAGGAATGACGTCTCAAAGCCGCGGTGGCGCCCTAATTGTTAGACCTATAGGATAAAATGCACACATAGAGGCAAACAAACCCTCTGTTGGGCAAGATGGAGACGAGGGGCGGAGCTAAGCAGAGAGATCAGAGAAGTCCACCTGGTTGTTTTGTACCAGCTGACACTTTCAGATCCACAGACGCAGAACGTTCCTGTGATGAGTTTGCTTTGTTGGCGTTTAGCTGCAGGAGAATATTTAATCACCCCGAGCTGCCGTCTGTTTTTAGGGCCGGCCGCTGTCACCTGATGCCCGACCCGCCGCCGCCGCCGCCACGCCCGCAGGTCTAAATGTGTGAGGGCAGGTTTCTATAGACGCTTTATTTGTTGTGCTAGAGGATCCCAATTAAATCAACACGTCTAAGATTAGATGTGTGTGTGTGTGTGTGTGTGTGTGTGTGTGTGTGTGTGTGTGTGTGTGTGTGTGTGTGTGTGTGTGTGTGTGTGTGTGTGTGTGTGTGTGTGTGTGTGTGTGTGTGTGTGTGTGTGTGTGTGTGTGTGTGTGTGTGTGTGTTCCCAAAATAGGGACGAGGCACATAACACACTCATAGCGTGTGCAGATGTGAGCAGGCAGCAGGATCGCTGACATGTAAACATCTGATCCTAACATGAAGTTCAGACTCATGCTTGATGTTTGAATAGAATAACAATGAATATATCCATTATTTACCTAACATTCCCCCCCCCCCCCCCCCCCCCGTTGACCACACCCCCTCTCCTTCCTGTAATGGTGTGGTGTTCAGCCCCTTGACCTTTGACCCGCAGGAAGCAGTGAAGCCGTTATCGCCTGGTTTGTTTTGAGAGCTTGCTTCCTAAGAGCTGCTGAGCCGTGGATCAGCTCGTATCCGTCCGCACTCACAGCCTCACGATGATGAGCCTGTACAGATACGCTGAGGTCAGCATCAGGCCGGTGTGGGTGTGGGCGTGGCCTCGGGGGGCGTGTGGCGTGCTGGGACGAGCTCACGCCTCAGGGTCTCAAATCTGACTTTTGTTTTTATAATGTAGCTCTGTAAAGCTCTGAGTGACACGCCTGGTTTAATACAAGTATTTAAGAGGGAAGTTGAGTCAATGTTGTGTTGTGTTGTGAGTGGGAGGACAGATGAGCTGCTGGGTGGAGCTGATGAGTCCAGAGGAACATCAGACACACAACAGCTGAACAAACAAGAAGGGATTAATACCTCACACCAGAACATAAACATCTGGAACCGAGTGTGTGAAGGTGGAGGCCAGAGTTCTGGTTCTGATCTACAGTTTCTAGTGTGTGTGTGTGTGTGTGTGTGTGTGTGTGTGTGTGTGTGTGTGTGTGTGTGTGTGTGTGTGTGTGTGTGTGTGTGTGTGTGTGTGTGTGTGTGTGTGTGTGTGTGTGTGTGTGTGTGTGTGTGTGTTTATCGGAGGTTTGTTTGGTTGCGTCTCAGCTCTCAGGCTCAGATGCTGGATCTTTGTGGATCGGGGTCTTGTGTGACCCGGGCCAGTCTGGGTGGTTCCACATGAGATCAGCTCTGTGTGTGTGTGTGTGTGTGTGAGGTCTGAACCCGTCTGAAGCTTCATATCTGCTTTAGTCACGTCTCTAACCTCTGACGCAGCAGCCTAACATCCTGCCGGTATCAGATTATGAATTTAATTCCCCGCTCCTATTACTGGTCACCATGGCAACCCCATCCCATCCTATTATCCAGGGCACGGAGAGAAACGGGGCAGCAGATGTACGGAGACGTAGAAGCTGGGCGGAGGAAGACTGAAACATGAAACTAAAGCTGTGGATGTGTTTTCACTCCATGTGCTGGTTAGCGACACATCACAACATGCTACTTGTGGGTTTTGTTGTCACTCAGGTTTCTTTTATGTGGAGCTGTCTGTCTGTCAGTGTGTTCACGTCCTGCTGCACCTGCTTCACAACAGCCTGGAGCCTCAGCACGTTTGTGATTAGTCAGCACTCACAGCCTCACACACACACACACACACACACACACACACACACACACACACACACAGGCCCCCCACCCCCACCCCACTCAAAGCACCCAAACCCTTAATCCCTTTACAGCAGAGGAGGCTTAACCTCACATACCATGAGGTAACCTTGTATACTGTCAGAGTAAAGCCTCGTGGACAGAGACAGGGACAGGGACAGGGACAGGGACAGGGACAGAGACAGAGACAGGGACAGGGAGAGGGAGAGGGACAGGGACAGGGAGAGGGAGAGGGACAGAGACAGAGACAGGGAGAGGGACAGAGACAGAGACAGGGAGAGGGACAGGGAGAGGGACAGAGACAGGGAGAGGGACAGAGACAGGGACAGGGACAGAGACAGGGACAGGGACAGAGACAGAGACAGGGACAGGGACAGGGACAGAGACAGGGCCGACAGGGACAGGATGGAATGGTGGAGATGTTTATATTGTTTATGTAGAGTCTGATCGCTTCCTCATATGTCCCCTTGAAGTTTTCATTCCCGATGTGATAAACGTCACGTTAGCTGTCCTGCGGTCACGACTCCCTGGTGTGTTGTTGGGGAGGTAAACATGCAGGAGGTTAGAAGGAAACATAGAACTCAAACATCAGGACATTCAGTTGTTGCTGTGTGGCTGAGAGAGAGAAAGAGAGAAGATGATGACAGAGCAGAGGACCTGCAGTTTTCTCTCTCTCTCTCTCTCTCTCTCTACAGAGCAACTGTGCTCTTGGCAAATCTGGAGTGTGTGTGTGTGTGAGTGTGGCCTTGCTTTCTGCCTGTGTGTGCATGAACACAGGGAGCACCTGTGTGTTTTGGTTCTCTGCAGTGTTCTGGGCCAAACAGCTTCACTCAGCAGATCCTGATGAAGCCACGGTGCTGAGGAGGAACATGACATGATGACGTCACACACAGGAACATGACGTCATACACAGGAACATCAGGGCATGAACGGGTTTGTTTGTTGTGGTAGAGATTCAGATTGAAATCCTTTTCTTTTCTTTTCATATTCAGATTCATATTTATTTGCTTGATCTCTTGATCTGAAGCTGCAGATGAAGCAGGGAGGATTGCTGTCACACGCACACACACACACATGCCCACACTCCTCTGCATGATTCACCCCTCCCTTCTCTGCTGTGCAGCAGCTTAATGATTTATGTAGGGTGTGTGTGTGTGTGGGTGTAGTAGCAGGTTTAGGCGTGTGGCGTGTGGCGTGTGGCGTGCTGCTCTCAGGCTGATTTAAAGGAAGGTGTGTGTGTGTGACGTTTCATTTATGTGGATCCCTGGAGATCCCGGCCCAGGAGTCCAGACAGCAGGGCTCTGCAGCTGTGACCTTTGACCCTCACCCTCACCCGACCTTTAACTAACTAACTAGTTCACAGCCCCTAAATAGACGACTCGTGACATCTGTTCCCTCCTGGCTCTGATCCTGACACACTCAGGCTCAGTTTCCATTCTGCAAAGGAGGAAGTGTTCCAATCATCTTCACTGATAATCAATGAGAAGTATTGAACAGGAGGGGCTTAGATTTCTTGAACGCTCTCCCAGGTTCAGGAAGGAAGGGAGGAAGGAAGGATGTGACATGGAGGATCACATTTCTGATCCATGAGATCCAAACCATGGAACCAAGGCGGCTCCTGAGGTTCGGTGCGTCGTAGCTCAGTGGGATTGAAGAGGCTGTTGTCTCCTGGTAAACCTTTGATATGAAGTCTGTCCTTGTCTCCTCGTTCCCCCATCATTTCCCTCAGTGTGGCTTTAAGATCCCATCAAACCCCCTGAGGGTCCTGAGGGTCCCGGGCTCTGACCCTTTGCGGGCTGTGACCCTTTGCCCAGTCAGGTCGGGCACATTCCTGGACCTTGACGCGGGACGTTACCTCTCCTCCCACGTCTCCGTCGGAGCGTGTAATCCCGGCGCGGTGGCGCTGGTGTCAGTGCTTGGATCGGTGTGTCACACAGACGGACACAAAGGCCTCACTGTGTCCCGCTCCGCTCATTGTTCTCCTCTGAACACGGAGGTACAATGAGGTCCTTATCCGGGCCTGGAGGGGCGGCCGGTCAGGTGCCTCTCCTCTGTACGGCCCTGTGAGGCACCGGAGAGTGTGGTCCAAGCCGCGGAGCCGTTTGGTCAGAATGAAGCCTTATGTGATGACCTTACTGTGAAGGCTCATCCTGGTCCCTGTTTGAGTCAGGGGGTCAGAGAGACGCCAGGGTTTGATACCTGAGACTCCCTGAGGACCCGGGGGTCCCACAGCTCGGCCCGTCTCCTGATGAGCTCCATCATGTGTGTTACTGTGTTCTGTTCTCTCTGTGAAGCAGCGGGGACCCTGTGGAGCTCCTAACCTGTGCTCCTCCTCACACTCCTCATCTGTTTCTGAGGGAGTTTCCTCCTTAAAAAGAAGAAGCCAAAAGCCCAAAGCTCATCCAGAATCTGAGGTCATGCTCAAAGAATTCTCTCTCTCTCTCTCTCTCTCTCTCTCTCTCTCTCTCTCTCTCCCTGAGCGAACAACAAACATGTCAGTATTCAGCCTGAGTCTCTCTCTCCACCAGGAACACGATGAAAGCTGAGATGTTGGACTCTTCTGAACCCTCAGCAGCGTTCCTCAGTCCTGCTGCCATGTTGTTATGTTGTCATGTTGTTGTGTTGTCATGTGGTGGTGTTGTTGTGTTGTTATGTTGTTCAGAGAGATGGGCCTGCAGAGTCTCAGCCTTTAATCAGACAGATGGTATTTTAGTATTCAGCTCAGATTCCTTCGCTTTGCCCTAAGTGCAGGATTGGTGTGTGTGTGTGTGTGTGTGTGTGTGTGTGTGTGTGTGTGTGTGTGTGTGTGTGTGTGGTGTGTGTGTGTGTGTGTGTGTGTGTGTGTGTGTGTGTGTGTGTGTGTGTGTGTGTGTGTGTGTGTGTGTGTGTGTGTGTGTGACCGTCATGACATGCACACACTCTCTCTCTCTCTCTCTCTCTCTGAATATAAACGTGTGCGTGCATGTGTGTGTGTGTGTGTACCATCTGAGTTTAATGTTGTGGTTTCCATTAAGCGGTGGTTGATCCATCTGGGAGTCTTAACAGAGCTTAATAAAAGTTATTAGATAATCTATATGTCATTAGTAAGCGGTGATGTCGTGTTGTTTATAGGATCTGAAGTAAACGGAGGAAATAGTGAAGCAGATGAAAACAGAGCTGGTTATGAAATCTAATCTGTTTCTAATTTCACTTCCTGAGTCGACTGGAGTGCAGAAGCAACTTTGTTTATCTTAACTAACCTCTGATTATTCGTTGTTTTGACCCTCAGAGGAGGTGAAGTTGTGTAACTTCTTAATATCTTGGTGAAGTTATGAGACGTTCCTCTCACAGGAAGCTCCTGATTACAGCTTCATCTCTCCCCCCTCTTCATCAGTCTTCAATCACAGTGTGTGTGTGTCTGTGTGTGTGTGTGTGTGTGTTTCCCGGTGCAGGATTCGCCCTCAGCTGCCCCGGGAGAAGATCGAGGGATGCCACATCTGCACCTACGTGATGCCGGGCGAGCCTCAGGTGATCCTGGGCAAGGACAAGGCCTTCACCTACGACTTCCTGTTTGACATGGACTCCCAGCAGGAAGCCATCTACGCCTCCTGCACAGAGAAGCTGATCGACGGCTGCTTCGAGGGCTACAACGCCACCGTCTTTGCTTACGGACAGGCGAGTCTTTGTTACACACACACACACACACACACACACACACACACAACTTGGCAGCTCTGCAGTTTGGGCCCAGGCTTATCGCTGGAAAGATATCTAGAAATGTGCCTGTGTGTGTGTGTGTGTGTGTGTGTGTGTGTGTGTGTGTGTGTGTGTGTGTGTGTGTGTGTGTGTGTGTGTGTGTGTGTGTGTGTGTGTGTGTGTGTGTGTGTGTGTGTGTGTGTGTGTGTCTGAAGGAAGGGGAAAGAGTGTGTGAGGGTGGAGAGTGTTGACATTTGGGTAAAAAGAGACTCACAGAGGCTGGAATTTGAACCCTGGTGACCTTGGTGTCCCAGCATAGCTTTATTACAGGGGTGTGTGTGTGTGTGTGTGTCCTGTATTTAGGGGTTT
>NW_027467117.1:200000-230000 GCF_046128005.1 Genypterus blacodes
ATGACTTTGTCGTCTTCTTTAACTCTGTCTCTGACCCGTCTGTGTCCTCGTCCTCGTCTTCGTTCTCAGGGCCAAGCTGCTGGAGAGCGAGGCGGTGAACGAGCACCTGAGGAAGAATCTCTCCCGTGCCTCCAACCGCCAGTCCTTCTACGGCGGCTCCGGGCCGTTCTCCGGTGGCCTCCACGCCCCCGAGAAGGAGACGTCCGACATCATCGAGCTCGCCAAGAAAGACCTGGAGAAGCTGAAGAAGAGGGAGAAGAAGAAGAAGAAAAGGTAAACAGACTAACGAGATAACAGATAACACTGTGTTTGATGTGGAGCTGGTGTTCTGTGGCCCAAAGCAGACAGACGGCCAATGAATGTAGCTGAAGTCCATGGAGCTCATGTAGACTCATGGCTCTAGACTGGTCCTGTGTTTACACCAGGTCGCCACTAGATAGTAGCAGAGGACCATCATAGCACAGCCGAGCGTTCAAACCAAAGCCCATGTGTTTATCTAGGTCTCTGGTTTAGGTGCAGATCTTCTTCTGACCATTCTTTCCTCCATTCTCCTTTCCTTTCCTTTCCTTTCCTTTCCTTTCCTTTCCTTTCCTTTCCTTTCCTTCCTTCTCTCATTTCAACATTCATCCCCTCCCCTGAAGACTCCAGCAGCTGTTGGAGGAGAGAGAGGGGGAGGAAGGGGAGGATGTGGTGGAGGAGGAGGTTGAGGATGCCAGGTTGGTCCGAGCTTCCATCCTCCTGTTGCGTCTCATTCACCTTCTTAAGTTTCTGGTGACCTCTTGAGTTTGACCCCGCTGACCCCATCCTGTTTCCTGCTGCATTCATTCATCCTTCCAACCGGACGCTCAGAGCCTCCATGAACATTCTGACTCCTAAAGCTTGAGACTCCCTGATTAGTTTGTAAAGATATGATCACCTTTAGGTTCTAAAGTTCCTTGGCATGGTCACTATCTTTCTTTTCCTCTCCTCTGTTGATCTGCGTTCCCCTTTTGGTTCTGCCCCTTTAGTTCTCTGCTTCACTGTGATGAACATTAATCCAGCCGGGCTCTGGGTTTTGTTGCTCTGCGTCTCCTCGTCACGCTTTTTTTCTCTTCTGGTTGAGTTTGGAGCGATGTCGTTTCAGAAGAACACACTGTCTCTTCAGCACAGAAACTCAGGATCCATGAGGAGAACATCTCACTTAAAGGAGACGTTTGTCTGCCTGAAGATTGTAAACGTCTCAGGAGGTCCCAGAGCTTCTTAGAGCAGAAAAGACACTGTGATCTTTCAATGCCTGTTCAGTTAAACTACTAATGACCTCAGCTTCATGACCTCATGTGCTTGAGAGGAGACGCACATGAGGTCTGTTTGGTTTCTCCATGAGTCCTGCTCCAACATGTTCATGTGTCCGTCTGTTATCAGGCAGTGATGTCACTCACGCCCATCTGGTTTGAATCTTTCAGCGCCATCAAGGAGGAAACCCCCGACAACGAGCAAGACAAGGGCGCAGAGAAGGAGGCGACGGAGAAGGAGGCGACGGAGGGAGCCAACGAGGAAACAGAAACGGTACCAGCCTCTCCGTCTGACTCTTATCCTGCGGGAAATGTATCCAGATGATTTAATGTTTGTGTGTGATGATGTAGGAGGTGCAGGAAGGCAGTGACCATGAGGAAGGAGAGGAGGAAGAGGAGGAGGATGAAGAGGAGATGGACGTGGAGGAGAGCTCTGATGATTCTGACTCTGAGCTGGACGAGAAGGGTTGGTGTCTGTTTGTTTTCATGGACTTTATTGTAAAAAGCACACAACATTGTGATTTGTAACGTTCCATTTCTGTGGCCGGCGTCCATCAGAGAACTTCCAGGCCGACCTCGCCAACATCACGTGTGAGATTGCCATCAAGCAGAAGCTGATCGACGAGCTGGAGAACAGCCAGCAGCGTCTGCACACACTGAAGCAGCAGTACGAGCAGAAGCTGATGATGCTGCAGTGCAAGATCAGGGACACACAGCTGGAGAGGGACCGGGTGCTGCAGAACATGAGTAAGACACAGACCGGCCACTAGGGGGCGCCATGGATCCACACCATGTACCAGAGCCCAGATTCATGTTCTTATCCTCTGGGAGTTTGAATAAAAAACTAATTGGGCCTTGACTTTGAGAGTCTGCACCTTTAATGAAGCCCTAAAGTTTAATTCCACTCCTTTCTGTTATATTAGCCTGAAACTGAGCCTGACCTTCCTCTGCTTTATCCCTTCATTACTGTGGATGCTTCTTTATAGTGTGGAGTAATGAAGAGCCGCGGCTAAATGCATCCACACCGGGCTCTTAGGGGCGAGTGCGGCTCTGTAGACCCGCAGCCAGACAGCCACGCCGCCTTTAATGTAATCAGGCGTACGGCGCTAATGGAGCCAAACACCGCCTGCTGCATTCTGATGATGGTTCTTAAAGGCAGCAGCGCTCCCGGCTTGTTAGACTCAGACGGCCTTAATGCTTTCCAGTCTCTCAGGAGATACTCTGGCTCGCTCTGTGTGATTTTCTTTCTTTTGTTGTTGTCGTCGCCAATTGCAGATTCGGTAGAAAGCGGCACAGACGACAAAGCTCGCAAGATCAAGGTGGAGTACGAGAAGAAGCTGAGCGTCATGAACAAGGAGCTCCAGAAGCTCCAGTCGGCTCAGAAGGAGCACGCACGCCTGCTGAAGAACCAGTCGCAGTACGAGAGGCAGCTGAAGAAGCTTCAGATGGACGTGGCAGAGATGAAGAAGACGAAGGTGCGGTTTGAAGATGATACATGGTCTTCCTCATTCATCTCCTCTGCTGGCTGTAACTTAAGAAGATCACTGAAGGTTCTGATCCTTCCAGGTTCGTCTCATGAAGCAGATGAAGGAGCAGCAGGAGAAGAACCGACTGAACGAGTCACGCAGGAACAGAGAGATCGCCTCGCTGAAGAAAGACCAGCGCAAGCAAGAGGTCAGAGTCAGGGATGACCTCTGAACCCTCTGAAGCAGCCTGGGAGAGAAGCTTCAGCCTTCTGACTCACGTCTTTACACCATGTTTCCTCCACAGCACCAACTGAAACTGCTGGAGGCCCAGAAGAGACAGCAGGAGCTCATCCTGAGGAGGAAGACCGAGGAGGTCAGCAGCTTTAATGCAAACTAAACTAAACTAAACTAACTGTACCTTCAGACCTGTGACTAGAAGCTTTATGATGTGATTGTGAAGCTGAGAACTGTTGATGAATGAAACCCTTTAGCAGCGTCTTTTGTGTTATGTTTCCTGTCTGCTGTGTGTGTGTCAGGTGACGGCTCTGAGGCGGCAGGCCAGGCCCACCTCAGGGAAGGTGGTGAGGAAGGTTAACCTCACAGAGTCCCAGGATTCATCCCACCGCCCCCCCTCTGGACGCATGTACTCCTCTGGCAACACGGCTCCCAACGGCATGAGGTGTGTGTGTGTTGGCCTGCCTGTGTGTGTGTTATTGTTTTCAAGATGATGTTGACCGTGTGTGTGTGTGTGTGTTCGTGTGCAGGTCTTCATACAGGCGCACAGTGGGCATCTACTCCACCAGAATGGCTCGCAACAAATGGCAGTCAATGGAGCGACGCATCACTGATGTCATCATGCAGAGGATGACCATCTCCAACATGGAGGCCGACATGAACCGCCTGCTCAAGGTAACAGACCACCTTCACCTCCCACAGAGAGCCGGGGGTGACGGCAGGAAGGTTGCCTGTTTGAATCCTTAGAAGGCTCGATTGATGATCCTCTCTCTCTCTCTCTCTCTCTCTCTCTCTCTCTCTCTCTCTCTCTCTCTCTCTCTCTCTCTCTCTCTCTCTCTCTGTCTCTCTCTCTCTCTCTCTGTCTCGCTCTCTCTCTCTCTTTGTAGCAACGTGAGGAGCTGACCAAGCGTAAGGAGAAGGTCATCAGGAAGCGGGACCGGCTGATCAAGGAGGGTCCTGACCCTGAGAAGACGGTCCTTCCCCTGAACGAGGAGGTGGACGCGTTAACGGCCAACATCGACTACATCAACGACAGCATCGCCGACTGTCAGGCCAACATCATGCAGATGGAGGAGACCAAGGTGAGATGGTGTCAGAGGTTAAGAAGTCCTAGCTGGAGCTTCACTCTCACTCTGTTCTCTTGGCTGAGGTATGAATTCTTCTCCCCGCTCTGCGTCTCCAGGAGGAAGCGGACACGGTGGACATCTCAGCTGTGATCGGCTCCTGCACCCTCACAGAGTCTCGCTTCCTGCTGGATCACTTCATGTCCATGGCCATCAACAAGGTAAAGAGCTGATCCATGAAGGCCTGAAAACCACATGGGGAACAACTGGCTCTCACGCTAAAACTCTAACTGCTATCTGAAGACGGGTCGGACCGTTAGAACCAGAAGAGTTTTCAGAACGTTGGGATGTATTTTGGTCCAAAAAGGCCAGAAACTAACGAACAACCAGCGAGTTTAAAAAGACCTTAATGGATTTTCTCTGCTGGATTTGTCTCACACAGATCAGTTTGCTTCCTGCAGTCGGTTCTGGTCCGGTTCTGGTCCATATGTTTGTCTCACTGTGTGTTGTCTGCTGTGTGTGTGTGTGTGTGTGTGTGGTCTCCAGGGTCTGCAGGCGGCCCAGAGAGAGTCCCAGGTGAAGGTGATGGAGGGCCGGCTGAAGCAGACGGAGATCACCAGCGCCACACAGAACCAGCTGCTCTTCCACATGCTAAAGGAGAAGGCCGAGTTCAACCCGGAGCTGGACGCCCTGCTGGGGAACGCCCTGCAAGGTAGCCCCGCCCCCTGCCCCGCCCCCTGAACTCAGCCCAGATGTGGAAGTGTCCAAAACGCTAAACTCAATCTTTCTGCTTTCATGCGTCAGAGTTATTGATCTGTTCAGTAAAGAGGAAGTGAGCTTCCATCAGCTGGGCTGGGTGACTGATCAGCTGCATGATCGGGCCTATTGATCAGGATTGTTGCTCTTGCCTTGTTGCCTGCTGTTGAACAGATTCTGGTCTAAACATCACACTGAACAATTTTCCAACCAAAAGATGAAGCGGTGTAATCTGATGGATGATGTCGCCCGCCTCTGTTCCTCAGGACGCTCAGTTACCGTAGCTGCACTTGATTTGGTTTGGTTGTAGACTTTGGGGGACGTGTTTTTGATTTGTGCGTTGCTTTTTTTTTTCTGTTCCCCCACGTTTTCCTTTCCTTTTCTTTCTTTTCTTCCTCTTCTTCTTCTTCCTCTGTTGTTGTTGATCCAGAGCTAGGTAACATCCCGGCCGGTAAGTCAAACCACATCAGACTCTTCATCCTCTGTGTTTATGAATGCATGGGTCCTCCCCTCTGCACTTTACAGACTAACTGAACGTTAACGTCCAGGTGCATGAGGTGCAGCCAGACGTCCCTCCATCTGTCTGTCCCTCCCTCCTCCTCCTCCTCCTCCTCCTCCGGCTCACCATGTGCTACAGCCGCCCTGCTTTAGCACCCTGCTAACTCAGAACCTTCCACAGGAAACATACAACTCGTGTACCGTGTCTCTGTCGGACCCCTGTAGGTCATCTGACCCCTGACCCCTGACCCCCAGGGAGTGACGGACTAATGATTCCTGACACCTTTCTTTTCTCTTATGGGGTCTTGTCTGCTCCCCATTGTAACCCCTCTCTACCTCACTGCTCTGACCTCATCTTCTTCCATCCATCTGACCCCCTGCTGAGTTACCATAGGACCAAGTCTCCCTTAGTGGATCAATCAGCATGGCGCTGCGCTGACGTCACCTCACCTGCTTCCCTCCTCCATCTCTCTCACCTCCATTAGGATAAACAGATTCAGTTTCTCTCCATGAGCTAGATTGTGGCGGACATGTTGAACAGCACAGGTGAGCTTTAATAATGGCTCCGTTCCATTTAGGAGTCGCTGGATGGAATGCAGCCATTGTTGACGTCACGACTCACAGCTGTCAAAATGTCCGTCACCCTAAAGCTTCATGTCTTAAAGTCAGGCTTCAGTGAAACTGGTTCAGAAGGATAAACAGCTAAGAACAGAAACATCCTGTATGATGTCATCGCTCTCTCTCTGATGGGCTAAGATGTTATTAGTTCCTTTTCTAAACCCTTTTGTTGTTATCTGACAGAAAATGGAGACGACAGCAGCAGTGACGAGTCGGCACAGAGTCCTTCTGCTGAGGGGACGTGAGTACGGTCCTGTCTCCTGTCGCCTCAGATCCTGCTCTGTTGTTTTGGGTATAAAGGTCATAAGGTCATAAGGTCACATGTCAGCGCTCTCTCTGTTGTTTCCAGCACCCTGGCGTCTGACATCATGAAGCTCTGCGGCGAGACCAAGACGAGGAGCAAGGTCTCACCGGTCTCCTGCTTCATTCTGCCCGTGTGTTCAGTGTTTCCTCTGTCCTCCTCTGTAACCTTCCCTCCTCTCTCCTCTGTCCTCCGCAGGCTCGCCGCAGGACCACCACCCAGATGGAGCTGCTGTACGCCAACAGCGACTCCGCCTCCGACACGCCCACCGCCGACTTCTCCGCCCCGATGCTGCCGTTGGCCGAGACTCCGGAGGGGGGCGGAGGAGACGCGGACCCCTCTGGCTCCTCTGTCAGGGACTACGCCGCTCTCTCCCCCGGCTTTTCCTCTAAAATGGGCAGCATGTAAGTCCTGGCCCGGCCCGGCACGGCACGGCTCTCTCCCGCTAACGCGCCCCCACGCCACTCTCCTCCTCTGTCCTGCATGTTTCTGATGACGCTGCTTCGCCCCTCTGCTTCCTCTAAGTTTGTCGCTTACAACAGATGGAAGAACGTCCGTCCCTCCCTCCCTCCCTCCCTCCCTCCCTCCCCCCGATCAACCTCTGAGATCAGAGCGTTTAACATTTAACCACCAATTATTCTTAACTCTTCCCAGACAGATCTACTTCTTATTCTTTATCACAGCTTTGTCGCCCACTGTTAAA
This sequence comes from Genypterus blacodes, assembly GCF_046128005.1. Classification (NCBI taxonomy): domain Eukaryota; kingdom Metazoa; phylum Chordata; class Actinopteri; order Ophidiiformes; family Ophidiidae; genus Genypterus; species Genypterus blacodes. The sequence continues at coordinate 206,912 of NW_027467117.1, forward strand.
GCTCAAACACTAACCGGATGGCTTCTAAATTGCTTGGTGCCCTTTGACCTGTATGATTAAAGACCTGGGCCCTCAGTAGATGAGTTATTTTAGAGGAAAGGCCACAGGGTCGCTCTGTTATTAAACCTCAGCTTGGCAAAGAAGAACCAGAGTGTTGGGCCTTAAACTCTCAGGTAACTGTGTGTCTGTGCTGCATGCTCATGTGCCTTCATGTCTTCATCATTCCATTTTGAGTTCACATTCTCCTGTTTTATTGTTATTATTATTTGTGTGTGTGTGTGTGTGTGTGTGTGTACTGTCTCTGTGTTTTGCGGATAACTGTCAGTTCTGGCCCCAGAACTGCGTCAGGGGTGGAAAAGCGAGCGCCGGAGCCGTCGCCGCTGTCTCGCAGGAAGGCCTATGACAAGGCACACGCGGCCGCCGACAGGGCAAAGGTCAAGGAGATGAAACAGTAAGAGCTTCCCTGCCGACACGTGCGGCTACTAAGCCCCGCCCCCCCTCCCGCCTTCCAGAAATACAAACCCACTGACTTCAAACTCTACTAATACTTCTGCTCCAGAGGAAAGCATGCGGTGTCCAATCAGAGTCGCTGTGTGCCTGGTGCCTTAACCTTTGACCTCCAGAGCTCTGAGCTGATTTTTAACCCTTCTGTCTTGCCTAATATGAGATTATGCCTCAGTTTGAGCCATAATTGAATACTTTAACATACTTTTCCGGGTTTCCCCTCTTCGTTGCTTCCTTACGCTGCCGGCTGTCGTGGGTTAATTTGTCATGAATCATTCCTGACCTTGGATTGTTCCCGCAGATGAATGGTGTGGTTGATCTTCACTCCGTTCTTCTCCTCCCTCGATGAATCACTATTGTTGTAGCACATCTCGTATTTCAGAGTTTTGACTCGTGACTCACAGAGTGCGTAAAATAAATACGGGCTGACATTTGAAACGAGGCGAGGAAGGTTTGTTAGTGCGGCGGCTTTCAGTCTCCATGGCAACGACACAACAGGGCTTCACCAAACGCACGCACAGACATTTAGACATAAAGTAAGAACAGGTCAAATATGAAGAGGGGAAAAAATGTGAAATAAAGATGAGAGAAAGAAATGAAAGTCACAGTAAAGTTACAATTTAATAGCTTTGGATTTAAAAAACAATAGTTTGAGGGCTTAAGTGAGTTTTTTTGAGGGAACGATTGATCAGAAATTGACTGAACTCTGTCTCTTAATAAGGAAATTGTATCTCTTTCTTCTTCTGTAATCTTGGTAATGGTGACTGTCAGGTGGGCGGAGCTAAGCTGTTGTTCTCATCAGACGGGTGATTGACGCTGAGCTCTAAGCTGTGGTGGGATTGATGGTTTGGTTGATTGCTGAGTGTTGATCAGCGCTCAGCATATGAAGGCGTTACGTTCTGTTGACTCCTGTGTTCTGTCCTCGTGGGTATGTTTGGCCCTTGGTGCAGGAGTGTGTGTGTGTGTGTGTGTGTGTGTGTGGATGGTACGACGGTGCGACTCCTGCACATCTCTGCACTGACGCCATATGAAGAAGACGAGGAGATGTGAGAGCTTCACCTCAGCCATCTGTGACTGTGAGCAGGCAGAGACGACGTCGTGTTTACGTGCCAAGACCAAATTAGATTAGTTACATATATGAACACATTATATATACGTGTGTGTGTGTGTGTGTGTGTGTCTGTACTGTAGATGTGTCAAACCAAACTTACCCAGATCCAAACTATTGACCTTATTGATTGACGCTCGTGGGATGAATACGTTTCGTTTCTGTCCAGGTTTCCAAGAAAAATTCAGTATCTAAAAGGAAACGACAATTTAGAGCACGTTTTCATTCAGTGGGAGTAACACTGCCAGCTCCCGACTCCATTTATTCCTGATAGTAGTTCACACTTGGTCGTATCGTTTGCTCCTTTGGTTCTAATCCTACACTCTTCTAGTCTGGATGTGTGAAGCTCCTCCTCCGTCCTCCCCGTATGAAGTGACTGCAGCATATGCGTCCATCCGTCCCTTCTGTCTCCGTGCCGTCCTCCCGCACTCCTGTCGGCGCCGTGTCAACACACCCGTCTCACTCAGCGTACCTGGCAGCAGCTCTCACTTGTCTTCCTTCCACAGAGCAGCCAACAGGACCCCGAGGAGCAGCAGCCCGCTCCCCGCTGCCTTCAGCCGCCTGTCAGGCTGTCTGGGCTGTCCTGCAAACGTCCCGCAGGACAAGTAAGGAGCCAGAGACACAGGGAAGAGTAAGACTGGCACCGGCCTGACAGAGGTGTTAGACAGGTTTAGGCTCCAGACTGCAGGTCTGATCTCAGGGTGTAGGGTTTGGACTCGTAAACAAAGGTCCTGCTTGGTTTTTAGATGAGAGGGTGTGGCCTAAAGAGTAGAGGGGTGAAGGTGTGAAGGGGCCGCAGGGGGGTTAGATGCAGAATCCACTTTAAGCCACGCCTCTAAAGCATCTGCCCGCCCAGTTTCAGTCTCATGGACTCGTCTGTCCCGTTAGTTAAATGATTAAAATCTGCAAAACCATCTTTATAGTATTTTACAGCAGAATCTGCTCAGGTTCAGCTCAGAGCAGCGTTTCCCCTCAGTGTGCTCAGTGTAGCTCAGCAGTTTGAGTGAACATCAGTGGCCTCCACCTGTCCTTCCTCTCTTCCCCTCCAGGATGGACGGATGCCTCCACCTGTCCTCTGTCCACGTCCTGCGCTCCGCTTCCCCTCCTCTCTTCCAGACGCAGAAGTATTAACCCTTTGCCCTCCTCACTCACCCTGGTGGTGCTAAACTGAAAACAAATCTCGGGTGGGGGTCAGAGGTCGTCGGTGGTGCGGCTCGGTGTCTTCTCTCCTTTTTTGGCACACGGTCGCGTTTAAGACTTGCGTTGGCGATCACACACACAGGCACACACACACACACACGGCGTCCTCATCTTTCCGAGGTCATTACCGCTATCGATCCTCCGCCGCTCGCTGCCCTTTGATGTTTCTCTCTATTCACTGGTGTTTGTCTTTTTATTCTCACTCCATTCATCCTCATCGCCTCCATATTGACATCTTGATGTGTGTGTGTGAGTGTGTGGTTACACCAGATTGTCCAATTACACCATCAAGATTCCGATTTGTCAACACGAGCGGCTCCTTTGTGATCGATGTGTTTCCTGACGTGCTGCTGAACTTCAGCCTCACCTCGGGTTCACGGGGTCGCCTGTGGGTGTTACAGGCGTGTGTGTGTGTGTGTGTGTGTGTGTTCTGAACCCTTTGCCTCTGCTGCAGCACAGTGGCCGTGTTTCTCTCCTGGTTCTTCCTGGTTGCTTCCCTGCTTTCTGTTTCTCCTTTCTTTGCAGCTTTGTGCTAATTGGCCACAAGGGCGGCATGTCAACGTGTGTGTGTGTGTGTGTGTGTGTGTGTGTGTGTGTGTGTGTGTGTGTGTGTGTGTGTGTGTGTGTGTGTGTGTGTGTGTGTGTGTGTGTGTGTGTGTGTGTGTGTGTGTGTGTGTGTGTGTGTGTGTGTGTGTGTGTGTGTGTGTGTGAGAGAGACAGCATATCTGCATTTTTTTCTTCCTGTTCTTTCAGGGTTATTTTTAGACGGGGTCATGTCCGTACTTCACCTATTGACAATGGTGTCCGTGTGTGTGTGTGTCTCCTAGGGGCGTCATTAACCCCGTCCCGTCTACTAAGAGCAGCCGCTCAGCCACCCTGCAGTGCGTCCACGTGGCAGAGGGACACAGTAAAGCCGTCCTGTGTGTCGACTCCACCGACGACCTTCTGTTCACCGGATCCAAAGGTCATTTCCCCACAATCCCCTCCATCCTCCTCTCTCTCTCTCTCGCCCCCTGCATCCCCGTCGTTATGCTTCCTGTAATTTGTTCCACTTTGACACGCTGTAATGTAACACCTCTAATAAAAGTTGACAGCGAGTGATTAAGATTGTCAGCGTGCAAAAAGGCGACGGGATGAAATCGACGACACGGCGACGCAGAGTGACGCCCTCACGGTGGCCGAAGCTCTTTATGCTAATGAAGTGTGTGTGTGTGCCCACTAAACAGATTAACCCCCCCCCCACACACACACACACACGTCATTTCCCTTCCTGTGCTCTGCGTTTCTATGGTAATAATTGAGAGTAGGCGTTGTATTATGCGTGTCGCTATTCATTAAGTTTTCCTTTTCATGGCTGTTATCTTGGAACGTGCAAACCCGCTGCAACCCCCCGTCCCGTCCCCCGTCTCCCCCCTGCAGGCGGCACGCAGGAGGAGACCCCCCCCCCCCGTGTTTCCATCTGCAGTTTGGCAAATAAAAGCTTCCATTAAAGGGTTAATGAGAAGATTGTGTGAATAAGTCTTATCAGAGTTCAACAGAGCAGTCTCTCTCTCTCTCTCTCTCTCTCTCTCTCTCTCTCTCTCTCTCTCTCTCTCTCTCTCTCTCTCTCTCTCTCTCTCTCTCCCCCCCCTGTCCTGATGTCCTCCTCCCTGTCTTGTCCTCCTGCAGACCGGACCTGTAAGGTGTGGAACCTGGTGACGGGTCAGGAGATCATGTCCCTGGCCGGTCACCCCAACAACGTGGTGTCGGTCCGTTACAGCTCCAGCTTGGTCTTCACCGTCTCCACCTCCTACATCAAAGTCTGGGACATCAGGGACTCGGCCAAGTGCATCCGGACCTTAACGTGAGTCCGTCTCCACACGGTTCACCGACTGGAACTTCCAGAACTGTGAGGGAAGAGCCAGGTTTGACCTCCTGGTTGTTTTCAGGTCCTCAGGTCAGGTGAACGTCGGGGACATCTGCTCGTCCAGCACCAGCCGGACCGTCACCATCCCTGCAGGAGAGAACCTGATCAACCAGATCGCTCTCAACCCCCAGGGGACGGTCCTGTACGCCGCCGCAGGGAACTCGGTCCGGGTCTGGGACCTGCGGAGGTACGAGGAGTCAGAGAGAGACAGGAGAAGAGTCAGGAGAAGAGTCTCTACAGTCTGATCCAACCTGAGCTGAAGGTCTCTCTCTCTCTCTCTCTCTCTCTCTCTCTCTCTTCAGGTTTGCTTCCACAGGGAAACTGATGGGTCACCTGGGCCCGGTCATGTGTCTGACTGTGGACCAGGCCCTCAACAACCAGAACCTGGTGATCACAGGGTCCAAGGACCACTACATCAAGGTGTGTGTGTGTGTGTGTGCTGTTGCTCAGCTGGGTTTAAGTCACAGCTACACACTCTGGTTCAAACTGGTTCTCCTCATTGTAGCTGAGATGTGCTGTTTCCTCGTTGTGTAAGTAAACAGAGTGTGTGTGTCTCTGGTGTGTGTGTGTGTGTGTGTGTGTGTGTGTGTGTGTGTGTGTGTGTGTGTGTGTGTGTGTGTGTGTGTGTGTGTGTGTGTGTGTGTGTGTGTGTGTGTGTGGTTGCGTGCAGCTGTTCGATGTGACTGAAGGCTCTCTGGGGAACATCAGTCCCACTCATAACTTCGAGCCGCCGCATTACGACGGCATCGAGTCCCTGGTGGTCCAGGCTGACATGTTCTTCAGCGGATCAAGAGACAACGGCATCAAGAAGTGGGACCTGGACCGCAAAGACCTGCTGCAGGTACGGAGAGTTCACCAGCTGACCGACCGGGAGCCAATCAGACGCAGCGGGGACACTTGGTGTTGGTTTGATGCTCACTCTCTCTCTCTCTCTCTCTCTCTCTCTCCCCCTCCCCCTCTCTCCCGTACAGCAAGTGCCCAACGCTCACCGTGACTGGGTGTGTGCGTTGGGCGTGGTCCCCGGCTCCCCGGCCCTGCTGAGCGGCTGCAGGGGCGGCGTGCTCAAGCTGTGGCACACGGACACTCTGGGGCCGCTGGGGGAGCTGAAGGGTCACGAGAGTCCCATCAACGGGATCTCCACCAACAGCAGCCACCTGTTCACCGCCTCTGAGTGAGTGACAGACAGGAAGCTGCCTCAGGGCCGAGCCAGTCAGACTATTGATCTGTAATCAGGACGCTGTGTTCATTAATGAGTGACATGACAAAGGTATTGATCTGTGGATCTATTATTAATGCACATATAAAGAACCTCATTGAGTATTGATTGAGTTCTCTGGATTCCTCCTCTTCATTGTTCTGACGATCATTGGCAACCAATCACTTAGTTTGAACAGGAGAACATCTCAGGTCTCTGCAGCCAATCGGAGCCTGAGGAGGGACTTTGCTCCGCCTCTCAATGATGTGATTGAAGAGGTTATTGATTAGATCATAGATGAACCAACAAGTCATTCGTTTTAATGGTGGAAGTTGTAGTTTGCCTGAAGTGGGCGTGGCCAGATAGACCCAAATATGGTTTTATGCTTTTTGGCTTCCCTGAAGTTTCCTTTAACTCCGTCTGTACCGCCTCATGTGTCTAACACACACAGAGAGCAACATGAGTGAGAACGTGATGAAGTCATCTCTCTTCTCGTTTCAGCGACCGGACGGTGAAGATCTGGCGAGCTCGCGGCGGCCTGGACAGCACCTCAGAGACGGTGGACAATGCAGACGAGGTGGCCAGTGTCTGAGCACAGCGCCCCCTGCTGAAGGAAGGACACTCGAGCAGCATCCTGTGGGGATACTGATGCACTTTGACCCCCTAACTTCTTAAGGCTCACGCTCACTGTAGATCATCGTTAGTCTGAACGATCGGCGATCCTGGGACGGATCCATTCTTCTGTTTTTCCTTTTGCCTCTGAGCGTTAAGAGAGCTGAGTCCTCCCAACGCTCAGCAGACTTTATTTATGTTATTTAAGAGGCGACCACGATTAACACACTCACACTTACGCCACTACACACGCACACACTCACGCACACACACTCACACACGCACACACACGGTAGAGAGGAGGAAGATGACGGTGGAGCGTTGGGGGTTGAAGCCGGTCTTCACCGCCCAGTTCTCCCGTGTGAATGGGAACGCTTTGTGTGCCCTTTAACTCCTCCCCCTGCTTGTGGCTCCTCCCTCAGTCTCAGCAGCGACCAAAAATCGTGAAACGCATCTCCGCTCCCCCGTCACCCTACACATGAACCAAATACACACACACACTCATAACACACTTACCACATAATACACACGTGTGAGAACCTTTAGTCTTTCTGCACACGCACACACACACACACACACTTACTCTCTGAATGTGCTGGAGGATCTTCACACTCGTCACAGCGTCGTACCGTATCACCATGTTTGTTCTCTCTTCTTCTTCTCTCTGCTCCCTCCCTGTTCTGGTCTGACCTCCATGCTGCTTCGTGGCGTCTTCACCTCCTTTAGAGCTCCCGGTCCTGGTCCTGGTCCTGGTCTCCACTCTGCTCCGCTCGGCCCTGGAGCTGTGTGTTTACGTGTCGTACTTACTTTGAAAGGAAGAGGCCTTTAAACTCAGCCTGTGCCATGTTGATCAACCTCTGTCTCCCTGTCCTGGTCCCTCTCTGGGCCCTGCTGGGAGCTCGCCTGGTCTCCGCTCTTCTTCTCTTCTCTTCTCCCGCTGGACTTCCTGTCCAGACTGCACCTCGTGGTTGTCGTCACTTTCTGAATGGTTTCTTTGTGAAGCAGCATCTTTAACGTGTGTATAGGATGAGACTACAGACGTCTGACTGAACCTGACTTTTTGTGGGACCACCGACCTGAATGCAGCAGCAGAGTCGCATGAGAGCTTCAGAGGGGCTTCAGCTTCAGAGGAGCTTCAGCTTCAGAGGAGCCTCAGCTTCAGAGGAGCTTCAGCTTCAGAGGAGCCTCAGCTTCAGAGGGGCTTCAGCTTCAGAGGAGCTTCAGCTTCAGAGGAGCTTCAGCGTTGTGATGTTTAGCGGCTGATGTTTGCTTGTTTTGGTTTGTTATGCTGTACTTATTGAACACACCCCCTCCCCCTCCCCCTCCTCCCCTCCCCTCCTTCTGAAGTTTTAGCGGCCGTCACAGCGGCTCACTCTGTAGCGATTCTAATGTCAGATGCCTGGAGAGAATAAACGCCATCTGTCAAAAACAAGTCTCTGTGTTTGGTTTGGTCCCTCTGCTGGTTTCCAGAGCGTCCAGAGGAACTGAAGCTCCTCTCTGTGTCACACTCACAGCTGCAGCCTGATAATTGGAGAACAAACCAGTCCACAAAGTGACTGTTCTGTCTGTTTCGGTCTAAATGTGGATCAGTTGGGAGATTCTGTTTAACAAAGCAAAGATTCCAGTTTGTTCTGCTGATGAGTTCAGTGATGAAGCTCAGACGGTCCACAGTCTTCCTCTTTCTAAAGGATCTCAGGCCTGAGCTCAGTGTCTCCTTCAGGTTTGACACCAAGGATAAAATGATTCAGATTTCTAAACCTGAGACAGGAAATCAATACTGGATACAAAACTACAGGCAGAAGACTCAAGTGACAGAATCACAACAGCACTTCTGTCTGTGTCTAACATGAGGTAGAGAGGACCTGAGTATTGATTATTGATTAGTCTGTGTACTAAGTTAAGTCTAAGTTTAACCCTCATTGACCTGGTTGAAGCTTGGATCGTTTTATTTCCCTGTGGTCATGTTGAAGCTTTAACATCCAGCCTGAGCTTTACCAGACTGTTTTGCTTATCAAGCTGATCACACACACACACACACACACACACACACACACACACACCCTTATCGTCATTATCACACGCAGTTGCACAGCTGGAGGCCTTAGAAGTCACAGGAAGTCCTGAGCCCAGCAGAGAAGGTGAGGAAGCTCCAGCCCTGTGAGCGGACCAAGATCAGACATGTCCCCTTTGTTCGTCCTCGCCGTCCTGTTTGTCTCCGTCTCGTCTCTGTCCCCGGCTGAGGACACTCGGCTCCGGGAGCGTTTCCTCCTGGGCACCATGGGGCTCTCCGGGCGGCCTCAGCCCGCAGCGGGCCGCTCGGACCGGAACAAGGTCCCTGCCGCCCTGTGGAGGATCTACCGCCGGTCCGAGAGGCGCCAGGCCGAGCAGGGGGACGCGTGCACGGTGTCCGAGTACGGAGTCCGCGGAAACATCATCCGATACGTGCAAGACCAAGGTGGGAGTCACTTTTACTCTACAATCAGTCAAACATTTCCTCAAGTTTAATGCTTAAACCGTTAGTTTGTTGTTCAAAGTGAGAGAAAGAGTTGTTAGATTCCGGTCCGAGCTGAGCTGCACTCTTAAACTCTTAAACTAACTCACTTCTATGGCGAACAAAGTTTCATTTTAGCGTTAAAGTTTCATTTTAGAGTTATGACATCTCTCTGCACTTCCTGCTCCCGCGGTTCTGTTCAATGAGCTGTAAACATTTAAACATTTCACTCTAAATGCTGCTCACACATCAAATCTTCTTCTTATGATTGATTAGTTTGTTTTGTATCACTTTATCATCATTTACTGCCGCTCTTGTCGCTGGATTCCGTTAGTTTCCATCATCAGTCACTGCAGTGGGAATCATGCATGCACTCTGTCATTACTGCCACATCTTCAACAACAATAAGCATCATCATCATCTTCCTCATGGAGAAAGTCTCTCACCCCATCAGAGCTTTTTATTCCATTAGCTGAGGAATTCTTTCATTAGTTTCCTTTATATTTCCTGTCAGAGTGTTGAGGGAAGCTTGGAGGGAAGCTTGGAGACTCCAGCTCCTCCTGCCCTGAGCAGTGTGGTGTTAGAGTTCCCCTGGTCCTGACCCGGTTGATGTTGTGCAGGTCGCCTGGTGTCTGGCGGGAGTGAAGGCTGCCAGGGCTGTCTGGAGAAGCAGCTCTTCTTCAACATGTCTGTGCTGCAGCCTGTGGAGCTTCTGTCTCTGGCACAGCTGGAGGTCCACTTCTACTGGAAGCCGTTCACGTCGGCTGAGATCCTGCAGGGGCCGCAGGTGGTGAGTGTGTCTCTGTACAAAGTGCTCCGCGCCACGCTGAAGGGAGCCAACCCCAAAGCCAACCGCAGACTCCTGCTGTCCCAGTCTGTGCAGCTCCAGCACAAACCCGCCTCCCTCACGCTGGACGTCACCGATCTGGCGGAGAACTGGCGCAAACCCGCACGCAACTACGGTTTGGTGTTGGAGCTTCTTCCTCAGGTCACCAACCCAGAGGAGCTGCTTCCCTTCCAGCCCGGGACCTCGCTCACACTGGAGCCAGCGCTCAGCCGGCCTTTGGTCCAGGCGTCTCTGGTGGCCGTGTCGCTCAACCCTCACCAGTGTCGCTCCAGGCAGAGGAGGAGCGCCATCCACGTCCCCGTGACCCCCAGCAACGTCTGCAAAGCTCGCCATCTCTACATGGACTTCAAAGACGTGGGCTGGCAGGACTGGATCATCGCTCCTCAGGGCTACATGGCCAACTACTGCCACGGCGAGTGCCCCTTCCCCCTGAGCGAGAGCCTGAACGGCACCAACCACGCCATCCTGCAGACCCTGGTCCACTCCTTAGACCCCAACCGGACCCCTCAGCCCTGCTGTGTGCCCATCCGCCTGTCCCCCATCTCCATGCTCTACCTGGACAACAACGACAACGTGGTGCTGAGGCATTACAAAGACATGGTGGTGGACGAGTGTGGATGTCGATGAGAACATTCAGCCTCTCTGATCGACCTCCGACTCTGAATGTGAGTCGAGTCACTTTGTCCTCCAGGACAAAGTGACACAGAATCACACACAGACCAAACTGTTAAGTCATATTCAGTTTGCAGTGTGACTTCTTCAGGCTTTTAAAGAGATTTGGTTTTAAATTTGCTTCATTCTCTTTGAAAATGTGTGGAAAATGTGAAAGCTGATCTGAATAAACTGTGAATTTAGTTATTAATTGACATGTGGCCTTGATATGAGCAGAGTTTACTTCTATTGATCAAATTATCAATAGAAGGTCTCCAAACATCAGAGACCTGTGAAGGGTTTAGATGTAGAATCGTTTTCTTCGCTCGACAGATTCAGTAAACGTGTGGAGAACAAATGACCACCAGGGGGCAGGAGTGGTGTCAAGCACTGATTAGGGGCATCAGAGGTAATCAATAAGGTTATTAGAGAAATATTTGAATAGTTAACGCTGCTTGAGAGGCAACATTAGAGGCAATCAGCTGAGAGGAGCCAGACGATGTAATGAAGTCTAAGAGGCGATGTTTGTGTTGGAGGAAGAACACAGAAAACAACAGATCCACAGAAACAGAGATGTTTATGTTGAAGAACACTGATCTCCTGAAGCTGCTCTTTGATATCTGGAGTCCAGATTCTCCACATACCTGTGTTATTATTTGTATAAAGTCCTTTCTCATTAGTCAGAGGAGCAGAGGAGACCAACCATGATTCACTTAAACTGTTCCACAGAACAAAGAAACCAATAAGCAGCTGAAAGAATTTCATTCTACCTTGTCTGGGTTCATTATTCATGACTTTATTGCCAAGGTGAACCTCCAAAGACTTAATAATAAGGAGGCGGTGGAGGTGTTAGGATTGATCTGCAGGAAGGAGGCGAGGTGATAAAACGCTTCGGCTCCTCTGTAAGACAACGACACCGCAGAGTTCAACAAAGGCGTGTGAGCTGCTGCAGCCGCTTTGTTATTACGAGCCAGCCGACGCCGCCGCCGCTGCTGGACGACTCCCTCAGCCACGCTTTAAAATAATGATCATAATATTGCACTCAGACCGGAGTGTGTGTGCAGGGGCTGCTGTGAGGCCGAGGTACAGTTTGAGCCTTTAGTTTCAGAGGAGTTTAATGGTTGGATAGCAACACCTTGACTCTCCTCTGCTGTAAATCCCAGACTTTGACTCTGATTCACACAATCAGAAGTGTAGAAGTCTTTATTTTTGGATGTGTGCTGACGTATCTTGGCTGAATTGCACCTGCTTGATGGTTCATCATAGGATAAAGGACGGTGGGAACAGAAAGTACTCACACTGCCATCTCTTCCCCAACGTGACACTGAAGCTGATGATGTCATATCAGATGATGCAGAGGGTTTGTCGTTAGAGGGGAGGAAGCTCTATTGTAGGCTCAGAACTTATCAATCGACCTTCAAATACAGGATAGTACAATACTGATTCATACTTCAGTGTGAGTGAAACTTGTTCCGACTGGTGCTTCAGCCGTCCGGATGAAGCAGGGACAGTAATCAGTCAGCATTCTAATAGAACAGATGACAAAAGAATGAAGTTTTAATGTATAAAGATTGATTCAATGAGTGCCATTAATTAGTGTAGCGCCGAGCGATGCAGCCGGAGGGGCCTGATGTAACCACGGCACAAGCGTTTCCACGGCAGCCACGCCAGCATGAGGGCACGATCAATCACTTTCATCTGCGTCATCCTGGTTTTTGATTTTTTTCCTTTTGCCTCTAATGGCCTCAGAATGTGAGGCGTTGCTTTTGTGCCTTCAGGTCCAGGTTCAGGTTCAGGTCCAGGTCCAGGTCCAGGCCCAGGCCCAGGTTCAGGTCAAGGTCCAGGTTCAGGTTCAGGTTTAGGCAGAGACGCTCCCTCATCCAGGACATTACACCGTGATGGGAGGAGTCACAATGATTCCTTCGTCCCAATTGTGAGTGAGAGTGTGAAATGGAACCTGAGGTCTCGTTCCCTTCCTGCAGTAACACCTCCTCCTTATCTGGTCTCCTTATCTGGTCTCCTTATCTGGACTCCTTATCTGGTCTCCTTATCCTCTCTGAGACGTCTGGATGCTTTGGTCTGCATATTTACCCACAAAGATACTTGTTTGTTTGTATTTTTTGTTGGCACATGCTTGTGTTTTGCATGTAAGTGGATAAGAAGGAGTCTTAGTAAACCGTACTGCTTTAACCCTTAAGACTCTGGACTCAACCCGCAGACATTTGAGTCACAGTTAGAAGCACATTTCTGTGTAAATTCAGTTTTTCCTGTTAAAGTTAGAGTGAGGCTCCACACAGTGAATGGCAGCTCTAACGCTCCCACTGGACAAAAACAAAACAATGACCCATTATTTCCAAATGAAGCTGTTCAGAGTGAGATACTTCAGGTTTCTATCAATGTGTGTGTGTGTGTGTGTGTGTGTGTGTGTGTGTGTGTGTGTGTGTGTGTGTGTCAGCTGTAACAGGTGTTAACCCCACAGAGCTCTTCATTATGAGGCTGATGGAAGCCGACACATTTCCATTTTTAGCTCCCAGGTTCACGCTGGGCAGGTTGGTTTGTGTGTTTACTCCTGTTTGTTAACGTGTTCGCTGCTCCATGTTGAGCTTCTCTCCAGTATAATGTCTGCTTCTCTTCTGGTCTGGGTCACTTTATTTTAGCCCTCGAGCTTTGGAGAGTTGTTTAAATAAGCATCTGAAGTCCTCACCTTTAATAAGGAACCATGCTGCTGTGTTCCCTCTGAAGCACTCTAAAGCTAACAGGGAGAGAATGGAAATGTTAAATATTAGTTTAAATGGAGCTGTGTGAGTGTGTGTGTGTGTGTGCACTGATTGAAGACTAAATTATACTTTGCTCATCTGCTTCAAGGGCAAGTTTCATCATCTTTCATTGTCTGTTCTTTATCAATTTAAGCTCCATCGCAATGCAAACTACAGAAGAGGTGAGACAGGGGAGAGAGGTGAGACAGGAGAGAGAGGTGAGACAGGTGTGAGAGAGGTGTTTCCTGTTGTTCCTGGCCCGCGGCCTATCAGCAGCCCTCCTGAGCTCCCACACTCACACCTGTTCCTAGTATCCGTTTCCCTGTGTGTGTTTGTTGTCTCGCTCTCTCACATTGAAGTCTGACCTTTAACCCTGAAGCTTTAAACCCTTTTATTGAACACACTCTCCCTGCATGTCCAGAGTGCTGACCTCACAGGCCGACACCACACAGAGTGGCTCAGTGGGGTTCCACCTCACTTGTGGGTCGACATGCAGCATCCATCCATCATCCGTGGATTCCCTGTGGCTGCATTCCAATAAGCCTACCTGCTGACTGCTCACTTCCTCTGCCTGAGTGAGGAAGTTTACACTGCAGGAGGAAATGGAGAGTTTCACCCAGAATGAGATCTCGCTCATGGCAGTGAAGAAGGTTTACCATGTGAGACTGAGCTGATGGGAACATGCACACTGAGCCTGAGCCTGAGCGCCTGAGCCTGAGTTCAGCCTGCCAGTTGATGCTGGTTCAGTCTGTGGAGCTTTTCCCAGCATGCACTGGGTCAGAGACCATGGCCACTGTGGCCACAGAGAGGCTGAAGATTAGAAGAGAAACGTCACGTACGAAGAATATGGACAGGTTGATGCTGGTGTTGTTGTAGTTCCGCATATCTGCCACTAGATGTTACCATAGAGACAAAGAAGCAGAACGTGTATGTATGTACAGTGTGTGTGTGTGTGTGTGTGTGTGTGTGTGTGTGTGTGTGTGTGTGTGTGTGTGTGTGTGTGTGTGTGTGTGTGTGTGTGTGCACTCTAAAGGTCTAAATCTAATTTAATATCTTAAACCCGAAACCTGAACATCAAACTAATCTTACTCCTAATCCGATTAATAAACTGGACCTTTAAATCAGTAGAATATGCAAACTTTCTTTTTTTTCCGCCTGGAAGCCTATATTTAGTGCACACACGAACACGCCCACACACACACACACACTCACATATTCACACACACACACACACGCGCGCTTACGCTCACACACATGCTCTTACACACACACACACTCGGAGTCTCCCTCCCTCTCCCTCTCCCTCTCCCTCTCTCTCTCTCTCTCTCCTCCAGATCACGGAGGCGCACCGCGCTGCTGCTCGGCGTCTCTCCGCGCTCTGCGCTCTCTCCATCAGCTTGTGTCGCTTCGCCCCGCCGCCTCCTTTTCCTCCCTCCGGTCTGCGGCTTCTTCTTCCATGTCACCGGGGAAGGCAGCGGACTCGGGCTAACGTCTTGGACCGAGCCGGACCTCCGTGACCATGGCGTGTATCGGCGACGCCGACCCGTTCACCGCCACGATACCGGCCACTAAAGTTGAACTCACCGTGTCGTGCAGGTGAGTCGGGCTCAGCTGATTACTGGGGTCATGTTCAGTCAGTCATCTGTCAGAGAAGAGAAGAAGTGATGGAGGAGAAGGCGTCACGTGTCTGAGAGTAAAGTCCTGTCTCCATTCAGACCAGCAGGCATGTTCCGGTTGTAAACTTTAATTGTGAGACAGTGAGTTAGTGTTGACTGTCTTTATGATGAACCGCCTGCTTGTCACTGAGGAAAGGAGAGGTTGTTTATATTCTGCTTTATTCTCCGCCTCTTTAGTTAGATCTGGGGTCTAAAGGATTGATGGAGGTTTGGGTTGTTGGCTTTAGTCTCTGGGAGCTCTGCTGCTCTGTGGCACGGTGATCTGGGCTCAGGCATGTTCAGCAGACTGGAGCGGTACTGGAGAGTAAAGGATGGGGGGGGGGGTCTCCCCTGTGAGGGAGCGGCTCAGAGAGATCCTGCTTCACATCTCAGAACACATCTGGCAGCATCACATCAACCAGAGTGCCTGGTTCTGTGTGGTCACCATGGTATCCACCTGACTGACTGAGAAGGTCTCTTGTATGTAAACATCTACAGAAAAGACAAATACGCTGAATATCATCACATACTGTATAGATGTGTCGTTTCCTTGGTTACCCCGTGGGGAGCTCTTGAGCAAGGCACTGTGGTGCAGCTGCGTCTGAGCGGTGGATCTGTGACAGTGCAGGTCAGACTGCAGGTCAGAGTGTGTGTGTGTGTGTGTGTGTGTGTGTGTGTGTGTGTGTGTGTGTGTGTGTGTGTGTGTGTGTGTGTGTGTGTGTGTGTGTGTGTGTGTGTGTGTGTGTGTGTGTGTGTGTGTGTGTGCTGTCTTCACACCGGTTAAATAAAGGTTAATAATAAAGATGCTCCAGCTGTATGAAGGCTTTGTGTTCATATTTAACTTCAGTCCAACAAGCCTGAGCCATAATGAGCCCGACTGAAGAACAAAGAGCGAGCGGCTTTATGTCGGCAAGATAAAAGCCCAGAGTTTGGAGGCTGAAATGTGTGCGACTGGTCAGAGCTGTAATGATCCTGGTGATTGTGAGATCAGACGCGGTCTTTAGCCGGCGAAGACACGGCGTCCAAACTGAGGAACGCCACCATCTGTACAACATAACTACTGTTCCTCTGACATGATTGCTGTTGAAACGCCGGCACGGGTCGCTGTGACTCATCTCAATGTTTCCTTTCTACATATTGTGCACATACTGTATCAGCCCCCGGCGACCCCTGACCCCTGATAGGAACACGCAGGTGCACAGATGGATGAAAGGCCAGAATGCTAATATCAAGGAGAAATGAGTCAGTGGCAGTGACGTGTTCCTGCTTGTTTGCGATTCTGGAGCCATTCAGTAATGTTCTGATGTCACTGTGTGTTTGTCAGCGGCGGGATGTGAACCCATAGCCACACTGTATGGCTTACTGTCACATGTAATGGACTGGGCTGCATAAAGGTCCGCAGGGCAGGAGAGGAAGGTCTATCAGGCGTCTGTCGCTGTATGTTTATGTTGTGTGAGTCGCTCCTGGACATGTAATCTAAACCGCTGAAGCCCGGGGAGAAAACTACCAATTAGTTTAACACGTTATACATATCTCTTCTCCAACGGCGCCCATTGTGGCGAGCAGCATCGCACGTGATACATCAGAGGAGACCTGCAGTCATAAATCTGCAACATTCACGACTGTTCAATACCTCCAGATTTAGCAGGAAACTGAAAACAAAAAGAAACATGCAGCATAGTGACTCAATACGTGGGCACTGAAAGGTTTTAGTGCTGTCGTGACCTTTCTCTGTGATCTTGTAGCCTTTTCTTGCAGGCTCAGACTGGAGCAGAACCTCCGGCTCTGTTTACCGACGTTTCTGCCCCGGACCTCTAATTACAGGTTTTATAGAGCTTCCTCCACAGGGGGGCCGGGTTCAGCTCCACGCAACAACAATCGGTAGACAGGCTTCTGCGCACCTGTAAGTCCCCTTAATCAACTTCCAGGGACATTGACACGGCAGAGTGGACTTGAAAACCCCAGACTGACCGGAGCCCCGCCGCCACTTCAGCACTCTGATCTCTCTGCATGTCAGCGGCCCGGTGAAGCGTTTCAGTCTGGAGCCGTCCTTCACTGGAAACCCTCCTTCACTCGATAAATCCAGAGCAGCGGCAGAGTCGTCACGCGGGAAGTCGAGCAGAAGAGCTGACAGATTGATTAACTCCAGCCCCGATATTGTAAGTCTGTCTGTCTAAACCCCTGCTGCTGATGGCTGTTTGATGAGAGGCTCTTGATCACACACACACACACACACACACTCAGGTTAATAGTTGATGGTTCTGTGTGCATGGTAGTGCTCTGCAGGCTTTCAGAGCCGTGTAGAGCGCCGTTCCTCTGGGAGCGTTTACGCACAAAGACAGGGCGAGTGACATCAGCGTAGCCGTCATCCCGTCTCAGCGGTCCGCAGCAGAGATAGCCGTGACCTTTCGGCACAAAAGGCAGGAGTTGTATCCTATCGAAGAATTGACACGGTGCGATGCGGCTGCATTGAGGCCGGACGCTGACCTGCTGAGAGGAGGTCGATGTGTCACGGACGATGCTGCTCTTTCCGCAGGGAAGATGAAGAAAGAGACAGAGAGGTGCGTTTGACCCGTACGCATGTTTCAGTTGATGTTTCCCTCTGATCCGGCCGGTGCACACACACACTGTGTCAGTCAGGCAGCACACCGGGCACCAAGAAACCTTTATACTTCTGTAGTTCAGCTTTAAAGTCATAGAGCTGAAGTGAAGACGCTTAAAGCAGAATCGTTTCTTTCTGTAGCAGGTTTGCATCTCAATGAGGTTCAACCAATCAGAGAAACGTTTCTTGATGTAATCGTTGTTTCCCCTGGTGTTTACACTCTTAATGAGACGACACCATCGTCTCTCTGTCGGTTCTCTGCCTCACATGTTTCCGGTGGCGGCGTTAAAGAAACGGCGCTCCGGCTGTGTCGACGTGTGAACAGAGCAGGGAGGCAGGGAGCAGCTGGAGCCGGCCTCACGTGCCGGGTGCAAAGCCCCCTAAAGCCCCACGGGGGGTCATGGCCAGTGGCTCCATGAATGAGTTTGTGGGAGTCGTTTGGTCTTATTAAGCTGCTGGCTGGTGACCACAGAGAGCAGAAGCCTCTAACTCTTATATACTGTACGGCTCTTTCATCTGGCTTTCATCTCTTTGCCAGGCTCCCTTGTGTTTCTTTGGCACTGATTTTGTCCTTGATGTCTCTGGACTGGACGCTGATTCACCTGTTGTGGGTGTGTGTGTGTGGGAGCAGGGAGAGATGGAGAATAGGCAGTGCCTCGGCCCGGATTGAGAACCATTGACATCCAGCGTCTGTCCTGTGAGAACACGGCGAGTGGGACATCTTAGAGACGGATCATAAATGTCAAGTGTTCCCGGGTTAGAGGAGTATTGTTTGGTGAAGTACTGCTGCTGGTTAAGAGCCTTCATCTGTGACAGGTATGAAGGACTTCCTGCGTAGACTCCCAGAATGAAACCGGCCAGAAAGGAGAACCTGAAGTGGTCTGGAGAGGTCCGGCTTTGAGGTCCACTCCAATAGATGGATGTAGAAGGAGAGAGAGAGACAATGTGCACTCGTGTAACCAAAGCAACCGTGAGCTCCCCAGAATTGAGCAACTCTTGGATAAAATTTGGACCTGTTGCACGGTGAGGATCAGCGTCGGCGTCACGATGAGGATATTTTAGATGAGAGAGACGGGTGAGGTGGGAGGATTTGTCAGAGCGGCTGAGGGATCAGGTCTTCTGCAGGGCGCCGAGGGCTGCAGGCCGCCGGGCTCAACGGCAGAAATAGAGCTGATTCATCCTCTGTTTGTGTTTTGGTGACGGGACAGGAAACGGGTTATTCTCAGTTCACAGGGGATCGTCTATAAAGAGCTTCAGTCAAATCAACGGGATTATTGTGTGGAGTCGTCAAAACGTGGAATCACGTCAAGAGCCGATGTTTCCCTCTGGCCTGCGAGCGCTCTAATGTCCCTGTAATCACCTCATTAGTTTACTGTCATTTAAATATGTATTCAGTCATCGTCTTCTATTCCTCTATGGTGTAATTATCAAAGTGCTCATTATTTACTTTTAGTCACAAACAAGAAAGAATACAAAGCCGAACCCGGGAGGATTTCCATCTTTCTTAGGAAATCAACAGCAATTAACAGCGAGATGTCGTCTGCGTAAAGTCGGGTCCTCCTAAAGTCACAGGATGTCACCGTGCGTAGCAGAAACGATTCCTACCTCAGTGTGTATCCCTGATCAGCTGCTCGCCTGTGTTGTAGCTCACCTGTGTCGCTCTGGATCAAAGCCTCCGCTCGCTGAATGAATGTAAATACAATGTAAATGTATTCGTCTGGATTCTGACCGGGACAAAATGTGGGTCGGCTGCCATTGAAGAGGAAAACTCTAAATATAGCTGAACTGGTGAGAGAGAGGTGTCGTCCATACGTGAGCTTCGTTCACATTCATTGATCTGTGACCAACCATTTGAGTTTCGATGTTGACACCGTGGCGAAGAAAGCGACTCGCCGCGTCCGACGACTCGCCGTCACGCCGCAGGCTGGCAGCTCCTCTCACCAGAACACTGAGGAGTTGAAGTAAATTTAGCTGGGGAGCTTAAGTTGTCATAGTAACCCAGCGAGAGTTAACATGATCGCTGTTTTTGGAAAAGTAATACATCAGGTTTCCATCAACTGTAAGCTAATGATCTTACTGAACCCCCGCCGGCTTTATTAGTTTATTATGTGAAGATGTTTTATGGTTCTTCTGCTTCCATTCACACACACACATCACGACACAAAGGCAGCGTTTAGCACAGGAAGCTGGAAAGACCAAGACCTGACAAGTGTGGAGGAGATGTCCATCACTTCTCCCCCTCTCTCAACACACACACACACACACACACACACACACACACACACACACACAAGTCAGAGAAAATCGTTGAGCGTCTCAGGGGCTGGGCGGTGGGATTGATCAGCCTCGGCTCTCAGATGCCTTCAGACCTCCACAATCTGACCCCATTGATGCGGTGTCATCCTCCCAGCAGGACAGACTTGTGCCGTTCATTACTGTGCCTACACACTCCCATAGGAGGAGGAGCTCTATATGAGCCGCTGTAGAGCTCCACACAACACCGCTGCAGCCAGAATCAGCCTGCACGCCGGGTGGGGGGAGGGGCGGCGGGGTGTAAATGTCAAATGGGGACCTACGCACGAAGGAGCGAAGGTTTTCTTGCTTCCTTCACCTCGGCTGAGTCCAGTTAGGCTTCACCGACGCTGCAGCTTCACCGTTTACACTGAAAATGCATTTGTTCTGCTTCCTGTAATCACAGCGGCCGTACAAGCTGCATGTCAAACGTGTGAGACCTGAACACCACAGCTGATCTGGTTAAACCTGAACTGCCCCGCCCCCTCTGGCCACAAGTGGAACTACAACAAGATATAAGTCACTATTACTAAAGTCTGTAAACAAAATAGATTATAATGTTGTTTAAATCATGATAAAAATAATCTTCATAAAAATAAAATAATGCAAAAATATGTCTGCTTAAAAATATAACTTCTATAATAAATAAAGAATAAATAGATGAAAATAGATAATGAGCAGAAATGTAAAGGCCCCAGTGTGTTCCTGGTGCTGCCCCCCCCCCCTCCTCAGAGCTCCTGTTGTGTGTTATGTGTTGTGTGTTATGTTGTGTAAAATGGTGTCCGTCCTTTAGTCGCCGCTGCAAATCTCTCGTAGAGAATTTCTCCTTTCAGCTTCCCTCTGACTCATGAACTGACTGTAGCTCTTTATAAATAGAAATGCTGGTTCAAGGCCGCGGCGGCACATTGATTTAGAAGCAGATTTGTTGGCCGAGCTCAACCTCTGTAGGGGACATTTAATGTCAAAACCCCACAAATTATAAGTATCAAAGGAGCCATTTTACACCACGACGTTTTCTTTGCTCCTCAACCTCAGAACCTGTGTAACGATCAAACCCTCCAATGAATCAACTCAACTCTACAGCAAGGGACCGTCTAAAAACACAAACCTTCAGCTGTTGTCTCTAACGGGTGCATGGACGCCTCAATGCTGTCACTTTCAGACGCTCCCTTGCAGACGGAAGAGACTGAACGGCTTCACAAACTCATTTACAAACCAGAGGGAGCAATAAGAACCTAATATGAGGAACATATGGCTCCTTTAATGTACAAACCTGTCCTAATTGTCTGTGTAGCAGATCGAGATGCGTCGGTCCTTCATCCTGATTCCCCTGCCAGCACTCACACTCCCATTGTGATGAAATATGACTTCATCCTTTTTAAGCCTATTTGCAAAACGCCTGAGGAAGGAATCTGGGATGTTAGGGAAATGTACGGACGTGTGTGTGAGGTGTGTGTGAGGTGTGTGTGAGCCTCCAGCGGCCTCCTGCAGGTGAAGCTGTGATGTAATTCCGTTTTCATAAATGCTTGATGAGCGCCGAGGCGCCCCGCCCCCCCTGAGCCGGCCCCGTTTCTATCAGGGGCACAGGTGGACGCCCTGGGGGTGCACAGGGACTAAGCGGAGGTTAAGGCGTTCATGCACTGTGCTGTGGCGTGTCGTTTCTCAGCGTCGCCTCCTTACTCTTTACTCGTCCTTTCCTTCCTCTCTTGCCTCGTCTCGTCCCCAGAGACACAACAGGATGCAGTATTGCTTTTTGATTGGATATTTATCCCATTTGGCAGCTGAATTCGCCCACTTCTCGCTTCTCCCACTCGGATCGCTCAGACTTTCTGCCAGTCACATCACCAACGTCACAACCAGGCCCAAATACGTCGCTTATTATCATTTATGAGAGAGAGAGAGCGAGAGAGAGAGAGAGAGAGAGAGAGAGAGAGAGAGAGAGAGAGCTCTCTTCTTGTTGGTCCACACGGTGAGATGATCCTTCATCCTTCATCCTCCTCAGTGAACACGAGGGCTTCATTTGATTTGTTGACAGGAGATGAGAGCATATTCACACAAAGCCACATTTTATTAACAGCTTCACACTGACGAGCATCTTCATCAGGTCCCGTGTCTTCCTCCTCACTCTTTGTCTCCATGCTCATAAACTTTCTGTTTCTGGATGTGGGATCCTGTGATCACAGCCAACTGTCCGTCAAAGCAGCACAGAGGCGGAGCTTCAACCTCATTTACCTCCTGTGTTCAACCGGCCAATCAGAAGCTTCTGCCTGATTCATTTACATGGCGGAAGCATTTCTACCATTAGGATACAATGGAAACAATACATAGATATGTTTATATTATTTTGTGAACCACCAGGCCCTACAGGAGCTCAGCAGCAAGGAAGAGAGGAAGATCATGAATCAGTGTCACACATTCTGACAGTGGAGGAAGCAGAACCGTCCCCAAACTCCTGTTCACCTCCTGCTCCTTCACTCCCACCCTCTGGAGAGGAGAGGAGAGGAGAGGTGGTAAGGAGCAGAGGAGATGTCATTTGGGATGCAGCGCTGGAGTTCATGCTGAAACATAATCAATTTTAATCAGGCGCCTAAGTGAGCGTTTCTGCTCGTGATGGAGGGATGTGAGAGGCTGAGAGGCTCTGATGCCTCCTCTCCTCTCTCTTACTCTCCTCTCCTCTCTCCTCTCCTCCTCTCCTCTCCTCTCCTCTCCTCACTGTGGTGATGTTGTGGTGACACATTGAGCTTCTGATGATCATTTTACCCTTCAAGCTCTCTGAAGGCTTTGCAGCGTTTCACTTTAAGATGTGACGGAGGAACAGGAGTGTGTGAAAGGGTCGCTGCCCTCTCAGCCACCAGCGGGCTGTGACTCTGTGACTCTGTGTCTCTGTGACTCTGTGCCTCTGTGACTCTGTGCCTCTGTGCCTCTGTGTCTCTATGACTCTGTGCCTCTGTGCCTCTGTGTCTCTATGACTCTGTGACTCTGTGTCTCTATGACTCTGTGTCTCTGTGTCTCTGTGCCTCTGTCTCTCTGTGACTCTGTGTCTCTGTGACTCTGTGACTCTATCTCTGTGTCTCTGTGACTCTGTGACTCTATCTCTGTGACTCTGTGTCTCTGTGACTCTGTGTCTCTGTGTCTCTGTGACTCTGTGACTCTGTATCTCTGTGCCTCTGTGTCTCTGTGCCTCTGTGACTCTGTGACTCTATCTCTGTGTCTCTGTGACTCTGTGACTCTATCTCTGTGTCTCTGTGACTCTGTGACTCTGTATCTCTG
>NW_027467117.1:242500-295000 GCF_046128005.1 Genypterus blacodes
TCACGTCGGTGTTCTTATGTGGTTAGGTGTATAGTTTCTATATTTGTGAGACTTTGATTCATTGTCCTACTTTACCCAGGAAGTTTGAGTTTCCTTCTCCCTGTGATGTTTGGAGGCTGAGCCCCACAGATAAAGAAGCTTTGTGATTAATTACCAGCTGCAGTCTAAAGTAAAGTAAAGTAGGCAAATAGAGCATTAAGCTGTCAGAGGAGAGGAGACGAGTCCACAGAGCGCCGTGTTTGATTAATAAGCAATAATGAGATAAGAAGACTGAGTAATGAGATAAGAAACATCAGAGATCTGAACTCACACATACAAACACACACAAACACACACATTCATATGAAAGAGAACAGTAAACACACTCCTGGGTGGATTTCTTCTTCTTCTTCTTCTTCTTTCTGTCTCTGCTCTTTTCCACATATCGTTTCCAATCATCTTCAGCTGAGGCTCTTCCTCGTCCTCGTCCTCTTCCTCTGCCTCCATTCATTTCTTCACATTTGGTCGCCCCTGGTTTGATGTTTGTCTCCAAAAGCTCCATCTCCACTCGGGGGCGGCCCCCCCACCTCCCTCCCGCCTCTCATGCCTCCTCATCAGCCGCTCCTCTCCTCTCCTCTGCCTCCCTCCCATCATGCCCCTGGGCTTCGGACTGAGAGTGCTGAGCAATTGCGAGCGCGGTGACTCACTGGCAGCGTGAAGGCCGAGGACGCTTGGATGCGTCCTGTCGTCGCCTTGGACGTGGGCGATTGGAGATCCTTGCACGCAGGGATCTGATCCTCTGTCCACGCACGTCCAGGCTATAAATAACCAGGAGGAGGAAACGCAAACATGTACAGTATCTCTCATGGCCGCCGCTGTGCCGGGGCCTCCCTCCTTCCCTCGCGTCCCTGCAGATGTTTTCTTTCCGGCGCCATATGGCTGACGTACCTGGAGCAGAGATCCGCTCGGCTGCGGGGGAAGATGTGCTCTGACGGCTAATTAAGTTCTGTGGATCGCCTTTTTCTGAAATGTAGTATGTCCCATCTTCCAACCTGACAGCCGCTTGTCACGGCCTTGCGCGCACACACACACACACACACACACACACACACACACACACACACACTTCTTTATTTTATCCTCAATTATTCCTCTGCAAAACAAAATAAGCGCCGCATCCTGCTCGCAATCGCCGTTGTCATTTTAAAGTCATTATCCTTTATCGTGAAGTCGACGATTAGCAGCGTGAACCGCGTCCGTGCCTTCAGGGAACAATTGAGTTTAACTGGCTCGGCGTTCCCTCGTTATGTGGCTTTGAAGGGACGACTCGCCGTCTCTCTTCTGCCAACTTTCCCCTCGCTCATTATTCATCCGTCACTTTTAAGGCGTTTCCACCTTTATTGGACGCTTAGGGAAACAAAGAGGAAGAGGAGAGGAAACGCATCTTCTTGGATTCTGGGAGGCGGAGTCTATGAGGAGTCAGAACTGCTGCAGTGCTTTGGTACTGCTGAGCACATCCCAGCATGCATCACTGTTCCCGCTCGTTCCACTAAATCTGCAGCGTTGTTTTGGGTTTAGTGTCCTGGGAAGAAACTGGGCCGTCCAGATCTACAGAAGAAGAGATCATCACATCAAGAGGAAGAGCACTTTGTAGCTCTCTGTATTGTTTCTCAGGAGCGTCTTCGTGTAGCTAACTCCTTTAGTAAGAGAGTAACTTAGCTACAGCTTAGCTACATGAGCCTCGTTTCTGGAGAAGAAGCCTCTGAAGCTTTTGTCTCTTTTGATGCGAGACCGTGGCCTGGGGAGAAATTTAGCTCAGCACCGGCAAATAGATCTTTGGAGCAGCTTCCTGCCCGCCGGACTCAACACGGCTCATCCTTTACACACACACACACACACACACACACACACACAGAGACGATCTGCTGGTCTTGGACTCAGGATCACCGTGTGAACAATAGGCTCTTGATCGTCTCACACTGATTCTTTATTCCTTGCTGTTTGATTTTCCTGCTGCCCCATAGCTCCGCCTCCCCAAGATGCTGCCCCAAGCTCCTCCTACACTGATCTTATTGGCTGCCTCTGGGTGTTGAACGGATTTTTACTCAGTTCAGATGTTGACAAATGAAGCTTAACGAGTGTTTACCTCATTATGAAGTCCTTTATGTTTGTGTAAACATTTACCCTGCATGCGTGTGTGTGTGTGTGTGTGTGTGTTTGTGATTTCCATACATGCAGGACTTCCTGGGTCAGGCTTTTTGCACGCTGGGTGAGATAGTCGGCTCCCTGGGAAGCCGCCTGGAGAAACCTTTGATGTAAGTACACACACACACACACATACACACACACACACACACACACATGGAGGAGTTTTGCCTCCTGGTCTGATTTTGGATTCTGCTCCTTTCAGCTGGATGAATTGAAAATCAGAGTGAGATTTATTTCTTTAAGGCAGATTTCCACAGTTGGTCCTCAAAGTGAAACGGAGCAAAAAGGTGAAGGTAAACAAACAGGAGGAGGAAAGGCAGCAGAGACTGTAAACATGATGAGGAGGTAAACAGGCTGAGAGGAGGAAGTTCACTCAGTCAGGTACCTTTACAGCTGAGTCAATGCTGGATCTCCTCCTCCTTTGATTGGCTGCTCCAACTTGAGATCAGGTGCTCTGATTGGCCGGTCTGAAAGCATTAAATATACACTACAATATGATGATCTGACTGACAGCTGCTGACTGAATGTAAACATGTCAACATTTACTCAAATTGGTGAAAGAAAAACAGAAAACAGATGGCTTAGTGTGTGTGTGTGTGGGTGTGTGTGTGTGTGTGTGTGTGTGTGTGTGTGTGTGTGTGTGTGTGTGTGTGTGTGTGTGTGTGTGTGCAGCTTGAATGGTGCTGAAGAACACATAACATAGATGATATAAGAATGTGCCGGTCCAGTTATGTAATCACCTCAGCCAGGACTCATTCACTCTTTAGATCTCTCTCTCTCTCTCTCTCTCTCTCTCTCTCTCTCTCCAACTCACTCTCACTCCTTCCCTCTCTCTCCCTCTGTGTCTCTGCCCCTCTCTCTCTCTCTCTCTCTCTCTCTCTCTCTCTCTCTCTCTCCCCCCCTCTCTCTCTCTCTCTCCCTCTCTCTCTCTCTCTCTCTCTCTCTCTCTCTCTCTCTCCCTCTCTCTCTCTTTCTCTTTCTGCTGTTGCCAAGCGGCTCCCCTGCTCTCACTGCGAATTAATTTCTGTGAATGCCTCCCCGTGTATCAAAGACCCTCCCCCCCTCCCTCCCTCCCTCCCTCCCCCCCCTCCCTGTGTCTCAGGTGACAGGCGGAGATTCAAAGCCTTGGCTTCAGTCGCTCTCTCTCTCCACATGTCTCATTGTGCTCTCTGCCATCACTCCTCACTACTTATCCAAATGAAATTATCTCTGCGTGTCCTCCCCTCTCTCTGGATCCGGCCTGGGGTCCGCCGCTTTCACTGGATCTATTTTTAGTGGCGGGGCTCCCTTGGCTTTATTGGCCCGAATCGTCTGCGTCAGCGGCTCGGGATGTAAACAAACGCCACAGCAGAAAATGTCACAGAATGTGGGAACATTATTTGAAAGCTCTTTTTACAGATTTCCTGGTTCAGCTTCGGTTCAATTCACAGTGCAGCCACAGAATCTAGGCCGGGCCGAACCACTCAACATATCTGTGTGTTAGTCCAACCAGAACCTGAACCTGAACCCCACTTACAGACTGTGTCCAGTAGAAGAAGCATGTGAGGGGTCGATGAAGCTCTTCAGCATCGTTTCCCTGCTGAGATAATCACAGATAAGTAATAAGAGTGAAAGAATAAAAGGCTTTATCCCGCGTGTGGAGGCTTAAACTCTTCCTCAGCACCACGTTTCAGTCTTATATGTGCATCAGATTTTCATAATTGATCATTGCAGAGCGGCGGTTTCCTTCCATTGTTGTTCACAGCAGAGAGCTGACGATTCCTCTTACTCATTAAATTCTCTGCTGGATTCCCCACATTGTGGCGGCGGTGCAGGCCTCTGCTGTGTGCCACAGGTTGCTCATGAGCGCTCACGCAGCTGATGAGGGCATTATTTCCCCCCGGACAGGTTTTTCTCTGGGTTGGTATTCAGAGCGCCGTCCTCCCTGCCATGCACGTACTAATTAAAGCCTCTTGTGTCGTTGTGCTGTGGCTTTTTTCTCTCCTTTCTAGTGGAATTCCAGGGAAGAAATGTGGCATCGTCATAGTGAGAGCAGAGGAGCTGAGCAACTGCAGGGTAAGACAGCGTTTGGTTCTGTGTGTGTGGATCTGTCCTGTGAGGAGCAGGAGTACAGCTTCACAGGTGTATGAGTGAGGGAGAAGTGAGAGGGGATCAGGTTCAGACTGGCACACACACACACACACACACACACAGCACTGGAGGGGCTCAAACTGCTGGACAGGCCTCACTCCTGTTAGCTGATGATGCTTGATGGTTCTGGAAATATCCTCTGAGAAACAGAATGAGTGGAAATTATTATTATTATTCACAAGATTCCCTATAGAACAAATGTGCTTTGGTTTGTTGGGCTGTCAGCAGGAACACACACACACACACACACACATGATCCAGTGAAGAACCTCATTATGTTTGTTTCATGACATTTTTCAACATTAAGTCAAATAATCCAAATTTGGCAGCTTTGCACCATTTAAAAAAAAAAAAAAAAAAAAAAAAAAAATCCCAAACTGTACAAAAGTGTTTCTTAATCTATAAATGTTGATATTCCTTACCATGTAGAGTGGGCGTGGCTTATTCTGTAAACAGAGATGTCTCTTGATTCAATCATCATAACCTAACTTGGTGGTAAAATCAAATCTATGGAAATAAAATCCAAATAGCCGGGCTCTTCCCTTGTACACACTACGTCGTCATAGTAACAGTAACTTCGGTCTCTTAATGGCTAGTCGACGAGGTCATAGTTTGTTTGAAAAGTTTGAGGCCCGCTTGCATCAAAGTGTGTCTGTGTGTGTGTGTGTGTGTGTGTGTGTGTGTCCTCCATCAGTGTTCCTCTCTAACATCTGTGTGTGTGTGTGTCCGCTCCTCCTCTTCCCTTCAGGAGTCGGTGATGCTGCAGTTCTGTGGGAACAAGCTGGATAAGAAGGACTTCTTCGGCAAATCGGATCCTTTCCTCGTGTTTTATCGCAGTAATGAAGACGGATCGTAAGTTGACAGGCCGCTTCCCCGTGGTCGTCGTCGTACCGATGCGTTTGTTGATTCAGATAAAGTCACCGCCTTGATTCCTGCATTACACACACACACACACGCACACACACACACACGCACACACACACAGGCAGTGGATAAAGATGGCTGTAATGCGTATGGACACTGAGCACGATTGTTCACGCTCTAAAAAGCTCTCACACAGAGGATATAAGGATAAACTGCCTGTGTGTCGTTACATAACACGCCTCCATTACACTCAGAGCGCCATACTGTATGAGACTGAGGCCATCAGCAGGGACGGGCAGAGGAACAGGGAGAGGAAGAAGAGATGACAAGAGGACACTAAGTGGAGCAGAGGGAAGAAAGGCAGAGGGAGATGGAGTGAGATGTGTGTGTGTGTGTGTGTGTGTGTGTGTGTGTGTGTGTGTGTGTGTGCTGAGGTCGCAGTTACTTTGCCCCGCGGACGTTTTTTATTCAAGCGGACCTCAACAAACATCTCGCCACTTAACACGTTCTCTTTCTGTGCAGCTGCCTTATTTACTGAAGCCGTGTAAATGTTCAGGCCGCAGGACACAAAGAGACACACACACACACACACACACACACACACACACACTCACACTAGGGAGGAAAAGAGCAGGAAGCAGATATTTGAACTGCGGCACTCGTTTGATCAAAGTCCCCTCCGCCTCACTTTAGAGGCCTTTGGAACGCTTTCAGTCCGGTTTGTCACCTCTGATCAGCTTGAGGTGTGTGTGTGTGTGTGTGTGTGTGTGTGTGTGTGTGTGTGTGTGTGTGTGGCAGGTACACCATCTGCCACAAGACAGAGGTGGTGAAGAACACGCTGGATCCGGTGTGGCAGGCGTTTAAGATCCCTGTGAGGGCGCTGTGCAACGGAGACTATGACAGGTGAGAGACGCACAATCAGCTCTTCACCTCACACACACACACACACAGGGCAAGAGCAGGGGTCAAAGGTCAAAGGTGCTTTAAAACAAGATCAATCACACACAGACGATGATAAACCCTGTTAGTGCTTATTGTTCCATCTGACTCCAAAGCCACCTATTGATCAGCTGATTGATCTCAAGCAGGAGCGATCAGTTTAATGAAGCATCGTCTCTTTATTAATGATGAACGATTCTACGGCCCTGACTCTTTAAGAAGCTTTGACATGAATTGATTTCCTGTGCAATCTCTTAAATCTCAGCCGTGTTTACTGGAGTCTTTATTAACTCTTTACAGTGTGACCGTGTTGGCTCACCTTTACACGCTGACCTGCTGCTCTGTAGGGGAGAAAGAGCCTGAAGAAGGGGAGATAATTGGATTTTTAATGGGATTCCCTTCCTCCCTTCCTCCCTCCTTCCCTCCTTCCTTCCCTGCCTCCATCCCTCCTTCCCTCCCTCCTTCCTTCCTTCCCTGCCTCCCTCCCTCCCTCTCCCCCTACAGGAGCATTAAGGTGGAGGTGTACGACTGGGACAGAGACGGAGGGTGAGAGGACATGATTCATCTGTCACACTAATGATGATACACACTGTTCACTGTGTGTTCTTATGCTGCGTGTGTAATGTACACACTCTCCCTCTCTTTCTCTCCCCCCTCTCTTACCCCCCCTCTCTCTCTCTCTCCCCCCCTCCCTCTCCCCCCTCTCTCTCCCCCCCTCTCCCTCTGTCTCTCTCTCTCTCTCCCTCTCCCCCCTCTCTCCCCCCCCTCTCCCTCTGTCTCTCTCTCTCTCTCCCTCTCCTCCCCCCCTCCCTCCCCCCCTCTCCCTCTGTCTCTCTCTCTCTCCCTCTCCTCCCCCTCTCTCTCTTCTTATATCTATACTGTATTCCATGCTCACATGTATCAGACCTGAGGCTGAGAACATATGTGCTGTAATTACCTCTCCCACAAAAACATAATGATGTTTGTCTGTGTTGCATGCAGACTCTGCCCAAGGGGTTGATTGATAAATTCTGACCCTGGTATAGAAAGCTTTATTTAATTTCCTTACAAGTAAACACACTCGACACACGCCGACGCTGGAGGGATCCTGACTCTGAGCCTGATTCCTTTGGTGAGGTTTAGATAGAGACGAGGCGGCTCTCATCCATAAGGTTTCCACTCAGACGTGGTGGGATCAGATCTGTGTGTTCTTCTTCTCCTCCTGGTTCAGAGCGAACATGCTGCTACACAAACAAAGTGACTCTGATAAAAGGCGAATGTGAGCGAGGAGACAAATGTGTTTAGACTCCGTGGCTGCGAGTCAAACTGGAGGATCCTCGTCTCTCTGCTCTCTCATTCTTCACCGTCAGCGCCGCTCGCCGCTTGCTGTCACCCATCGGCCCGCGTTTGAAGATCCTACCCCCCCCCTCCCTCCCTGCGCCTTTAATATGCAACATGAAATATTAATGCAGCTTGAACAGCCTTGGACAGATAGCTGCAGCAGGGTGAGAGGTGTTTCCTGTTTGGCCCTCTCGCGTCATCAGGAGCAGATTTTGCCTCCTCAGCGTTTTTTCTTGATCTCTCTCGTGGCGTTTTTGCCCCGAGCCCCTCATTAGTTCCTGTCGTAGATTGAAAATGTGCTGATTGTCTCCATATCATTATGAGACGGTTGCTATGACGGCTCCCGTGGTTACCAGGCAGCTCGTTAGTGATCTTTGATGTCTCCTCCTCCTATAGGATGCATCTTCTTCTTTATGACAGAAGATGCAGATGGAGTCAGAGTGAACGTCTTCAAGCAGCTCCTGTGTGACTGGGATCCACTCTCAGAGGGAGGCGAGTGTGTGTGTGTGACTGTGTGTGACCGTGTGTTTATGTTTTCACAGTCACGACTTTATTGGCGAGTTCAGCACCAGCTACAGAGAAATGTCCAGGAGCCAATCACAGTTTCACATCTATGAGGTGATGTTCTTCACACGCCTGCTTGCAAACGCACACACACGCACACACACGCACACACACGCACACACACACACACACACACACACACACACACACGCGCACACACACACACATGCATACATGAAGCACGTGTTGGAGCCCAGTCCGAATCCTTGAGCTCTCCTCCCTCCTCCCACATTAACCCCTTCAGCTCTTCACATGTTGCTGTTGGTGTAACTCAACTCTCACAAAGACACATTTTCAAAAAGTTCTGTCCCTGATTTAGAAGCTGTGGGGGAATTGATAATGGTTATATTCTCAAATCTCTCTGTTAGTCACACACACACACATGGCTCTGGCTCGCCCACACTCAGCGTTCCTCTGCCTGTGTTCATGTCTCAAACTCTTCTGGAGGTTAATTGGGTGCAGCAGTTGAATCTCTCTCCCACGCTCGATGATTGGCACCTGCTTCTGGCTCCACTGGCCGGCCTGTGCCGTGTCTCCAGCCTCACACACTGGAAACAGGAAACACAACAAGGTGGGATTCACTCTCTTGTTTCCTTCACAGGTGCTTAATCCAAAGAAGAAAGGCAAGAAGAAGAAAAAGTATCAAAACTCAGGAACGGTGAGTCAGCAAACCTGCTAAGAGTGTTCACACCACATCTGGTTATCTAATGGAGCTGTGTGTGTGTGTGTGTGTGTGTGTGTGTGTGTGTGCACGTTGATGTTACTCCAGGTGATGAGTCGACTCTTAACTAGGTTAGCAAACCTCTGGAGCTCTGTTCAATAATGTAGCAGCAGCTGCAACGACTGAACACTGAGGAGCATTTAAGCTGCCATCCATTCTTAATAAGCACAAAGTTGCATCTTTCACAGAATAATGGTAACCTAAGCATCTTTACACACACCAGGCCCATTAAAGCCTGAACCTGAACGCTTACAGATGCAGTGTGAAGGACAATTAACATGCATGTTGGAGAGGTTTGTGATTTAGTGTCCCTGCCTGAGAGTGTGTGTGTGTGTGTGTGTGTGTGTGTGTGTGTGTGTGTGTGTGTGTGTGTGTGCGCGTGTGTGTGTGTGGCACTAATGAAGCTGGGACCTGCAGGGATCAGGACCTTGTGCATGCAGCTCGCTCGCTCTATCACTTCTTATGCTGATTGTGATTTGATTGTGGCGTATTCACAAAGTTTCCATGTAAACACGCTGACTGACTGACTGACTGACTGACTGACTGCTGCTGATTCTTGGTCTGAATCCTTAAATCTGTCTGACCTGGCAGGTCACGCTGTTGTCCTGCCTGGTGGACACTGAGCTCTCCTTCCTGGACTACATCAGAGGCGGGTAAGTCCAGTCAGTGTGCACAGTGGTGCTGCAGCAGGGTTGAGCAGACGTGTGTGTGTGTGCGTGGCTGCTCTGCTGCAGCGTGGTGAGACAGACAGCTGCTGGTGAGACAGACAGCTGCTGGTGAGCGACGCCTGCCTTATGCTTGTTAATGTGCTGAGCTGTAATCAAGCCTGATTGCTGCTCGTCGTCTCGTCTTACCTGATTTCTTCTCTCTGTTTTTTTTTTTTTTGCCTTGTAGGACTCAAATAAATTTCACAGTGGCGATTGATTTCACAGCATCGAATGGTGAGTGAGTTCAGCCCGACTCGGCTCCTGTTAATTACATCTTACAAGTCTTACCTTTAGATTCTAATGAGCAGCCACACACACACACACACACACACTCACGCACACACACAGCAGGACAGCAGTGTGTTGGCTCATATTGCTTCTTGTTGCTCGGAGCTTCTGACTTTTTTCTGTTTTGAAGTTTTTTTATCGTCA
The DNA here is from genome assembly GCF_046128005.1 of Genypterus blacodes. Taxonomy (NCBI): domain Eukaryota; kingdom Metazoa; phylum Chordata; class Actinopteri; order Ophidiiformes; family Ophidiidae; genus Genypterus; species Genypterus blacodes. Next base: position 252,365 of record NW_027467117.1, read on the forward strand.
CTCTACCATTCATCAGTTCACACTTTGCCGCCCTGAAGTCTGAAGTTGATGAAGCCGCGGTGTTAAAGCTCGGGTTCATTCATCGATGACAGCGTTTACTTATCCTCTCCGATGAGACGGAGCGCAGTAATTAAAATCAGAGTAATGTGATTCAGAGGCGTTGTTATGTTGTCGAGGCTTTCATAATGCAAACTCAATTTACTGCATTCCCTCGTTTGAACGGGACTCAGATAATTGAGACATTCTGCCTGTGATCACATTATGGCTCTGTGGAGAGAGAGGATCAGCTGCTGCTCCTGACTCAAGTCAGACTGGAACACAAAGTTTCAACAACACACAATTACTCCATCATACCTCATCATAACTGTTTTTGGACGATTACGTGTGTGTGTGTGTGTGTGTGTGTGTGGTTTGACGCTGACCTGTGTGTCTTTGTTGTGTTGAACCTTTTGGGGGGGTCGTGGCAGGAAACCCGTCCCAGCCCACCTCGCTCCACTACATGAGCCCCTACCAGCTGAACGACTACGCCATGGCTCTGCGGGCCGTCGGCGAGATCATCCAGGACTACGACAGTGACAAGATGTTCCCCGCGCTCGGCTTCGGCGCCAAGCTTCCCCCCGATGGACGCGTCTCTCACGAGTTCGCCCTGGTGAGGAGCCGCCACACACACACACACACACACACACACAGACACAGTCCCAGTAACATTAATCAAACTGATGCCAAATAAACAAACAAGAAAACACACTTAAGTTATATAAAGTGACCTGAAAAGCCTAAAATGTAAGTGGGCCACTGCTTTGTGCTCCAGTGGGGGAGAGAGAGAGAGCAGCAGGCTGGTTCTGTATCTTCTTCCTCCGCTAACAGGCAGATGATGACAAGAAATCAATAAATAAAAGTGAACATGGAGGGAGAAACATTTCCATGGCACAGATTCTTTATTATTTAATGGCTACAAAACAAATAAGAGCTTATAAAAGTCTGAGAGCTCCTCTGCACCTCCACGCTGCCGTCTGGACCTCCTGCTGGAGCTTCTGTGTTCTGGAAGGTTTTGGAACAAACAAAACATGCTTGAATGAAGCTCCAGAGAGTAAAAGAATGACAAAGATTCAGAAAAACAAACCTTTTTGCTCGAGCAACTGCACAGACTTTGGTTTCCCTCCTGATGTTCCTCTCAGCTCACAGTGCGCTGGCTCCTCAGGGACAAAACACACAAACCTGTCTGAGCTTCCTGTCTGCTTTCTTGAGGGATGGCAGCGTTGTAGCAGGAGCGATGGATTGGCTGATCCTTCCTCTGCATCCTCTGCACTCTGACGCCCTGACCGCTCCTCAATTTCCCACAATCCTCTCTGTTTTCGACCCCGTCACACCCAGATGTTCTCCCCGAGGCGTTGGCAGCCATTACAGCTGCTCAGCGTTGAGTAACAGCCTCCCCCCAGAGGCAGCAGACCCTGAGACAAGGCGCATATGCATTAATCTAACATTAAAGTTTGAACTGAGTCAGCTTTTAGAGGAGCGGAGGGCTTCAGCTGCTGCCACAGCGGGGAAAGAGCGACCAACATCATTACACAAGCTCCATTTACAAAGCAAAGAGTCTCTGTGCTCCTCATGCTGAAGCGTAACCAAGCAGAGGGAGACAAGATGGTTCCTCACTGAGATAATTAGGAATCCCAAAACATATGGGCCTCTCACAGAAAGGCTGTTAGCTTCTACGCCGCGCTGCTTCTCTTACTTTTTGTAGCACAAACTCACTCATCCAGATATAAACTTTAAACAAATGAGAGCTGGGGAGGCGAAAAAAAAAAGACTTTGGTAAAACATTTAAATAGAATAAGTGAAGTTGTAAAGCCGGGGGAGGAGCTGCAGAGACGAAGACGCTCATCACACACTCCCGTCTGCTAACATCTATCAGACAAATCAGATTTTACCAGCCGGGGTTTGCAGGCTTCTATTCTTCATGAAGAGATTAAAATGTGGAACGTCTGACCTCTGGGTGTTCTGCACCAGAATGCAATAACAGAAGAATAACATTTCCTTAAAATATCTGTGATGTTTAGTAAGAGGAAGCTGCGGCTCTGCAGGCTGAGCGGGACGCTGGACAGGGTTGTTGTTCCCGCCTGAGGAAGAGGAGGAGGAGGAGGAAACTTTGATCATCCTCATGTAATCATGTTATTCTGCTATTTGGAGCTAAATGTGTCTGATGAAAACAAAAACCTCAACCTCAGACTTTATGACACAAGATTCCCTCCTTCATGATTCTGCTGGATTCATTTTCATTTTACCTTCCAGCGACACAGCAGCTGGATATCAGATGACATCATTTAAGTTTTAATATGTGCTGATGCATTACAGTGTGTGTGTGTGATTCTCACTTCCATTCGTACACAAGATGTCCTTGTTGTTTCCTCCACTTAGATAACACTGCTATAAGGCTGTCAAAGGTGTGTGTGACTCTTATCACTTGGCTCATCGTGTTAAGACACATCTAACCCCAATCTGCAGCTCTACCTGGTGGAGATGAGCTCATTTTCAGTTTGAGATGTTCTATGTTCTTTAACAGTTCACTTCAGACAAACTGACACCTTCTGTGTTGGAAACAGATCTTTGTTTGTGAGACGTGTTTAAGTTAGGACCGAATTAAGTAGTCTTTAAAGTGTCTCTCTGTCTCTCTGTCTCTCTCTCTCTGTCTCTCTCTCTGCAGAACGGTAATCCTCAGAACCCGTACTGCAGCGGCATCGAGGGCGTGATGGAGGCGTATTACCAGAGCCTCAAGTCTGTGCGTCTGTACGGACCCACACACTTCTCCCCTGTTATTAACCACGTGGCCAGGTAGGCCCCCTATAATCACTGCCTGGGACTCCCCACACACACACACACACACTTGCACACACGCACACACACACACACACACACACACACACACACAACTCTTCACCTTGAAATGTCCAGTGCTGCAGTAGAGACTCCTCTCCTGCTGAGCCTTCTCCAGATCAAAAGCATCGGGCGAAATTCCAGCCGTGTATCCGAGCCGCCGCTAGCGTGATGGAGACGTGATGGAGACGTTCTCAGAGCTCCACCACCTGCTCCCAATCAATACTGACTGTGGAGGCTGGAACAGGTGCAATGATCGTTCCTTTGTTTTTGTTTTTATCCCCTGTAAGCGGTGTGTGAGCGCTGAGTGATGTGCTGCCTTCAGGGGCAAAGAAACGCGCCAAGAAAAGCCTCAAGCCAACTAGAGCTAGAGCTGAAAATGCCTTTAAATGTTCTACAAGTAAATACTGACTGGGTCCCTGCAGACTGAAGTAGATAATCTGCACCAGTGCCTCTGTTAAAGTGAATTAGAGCCTAAATCTGATTAAAAGGAAGCATGTGGACCCTCCGGTGCAATTACATTTTAATTGGAGCGCTGAACTGCAGATGCAAGCAGCCGCCCGCTTCACAAGTTTGGTGGCGTTGCTGAAATACAAGGAGCAAACAAAGTGAGACCACAGAGTGAGAGTCTGCCAGCAGCGTTTACTGGAGTTGTAGTAGAGAACAGATTTAGATTTGGTTTTGTGTTGTGTTGTTGGTAAATACTCCACGCTCCGCCTGAAGTTTCCTGTTCCGGAGATCTTCTTCCTCCCGATCCTGCCGTCTGACTGTAACCAGCACTTTTCCCACCTTTCATCGTCGGCTTTCATATCCAATCGCTCTCCGTGTGCCGTCCGCCCACGCAGCCTGAGAATAGCTGCATTGTTCAGCGCTCACGTCTGCGATGCGTCTGACTAAAACCCAGCAAGGCGGCGAGAAGTGACACCGAGTCAAAGTCAGAGCGCTAATTATACCTCAGTTTGCACCTGAGGATGTGTGTGTTGCTTAACGTGCCGTCTGTATAATCAAAGGAAAGCTGGTGACATCACATGGAGAGTGTTTCCCCTCTACTCCTCCACATTCTGGCTCTGCTCAGGTGTTTGAGCAGAACAGGAACCTGCATGTGTTCACTTCTCTCAGCTTGAACGGTGAAGTCAAAGGTGCAGCACAGCGTGGTTTTGTCTGCGTGCGTCTGCTGCTTCTGACCTCTGACCTCCGTCCACACAGGTATGCGTCAGCTGTGCCGGATGGCTCCCAGTACTTCATCCTCCTCATCATCTCTGACGGCGTCATCACAGACATGGCACAGACAAAGGAGTCCATCGTCAATGTAACGCCTCTCACTTACACTCTGCTCCTGCTGATGTTACAGTCTTTCACTATCTCCTTGTGTGTTGTCTTAGTTAACAAAGTGTATGAGACATATATGGATTTTCATTCACTTTCAAGAAGGACTGCACTGTTATGGACGGTCCCTAACTGTGACGCTCAGCTAACAGAGCGCTAGTAGAGAGCTAGCCTCCCGTGGCTACAGGACTCGTTTTTGTTACCGAGGCATTTTCACCATAATGATGTGAATCATTAATATGTGTACAGTATATTAAGACACGTCCCTCTCCTCTCCTCTGGTGTGTGCCTGCCTCACCCATGGGTGGGGAGCGGGGGAGGGGGGAGAGGGTCCCTGCAGCTCCCACACGGTGCTGCGTTCAGCTCTAGTAACTCTGCTTAGCAATTAGAGCGATCTGAGCTAATGGGTCCAACCATTTTGGGTGAGCTCCTATATTTGGAGGCTGCGTTGCCTGTACCCCCCGCCCCCCCCCTCCCCTAATGCCCCCCCCACCCCTTATGTGATGGAATGTTATTGTAAACTAAGAATGAGAGTAATTATCTCCTAGCCCAGGGAGGATCCATGCCCTTTCATATCCGGAGCTATTTGGCCGTCCATCTAATAACCGTTGAAAGTTATGAAACACTGCAAACCTTCATTCATCATTCACACGCTGTACTTTGCCGTCCCACTCGGCTCGGATTTAATAAACAATATTGCTGTGCTCAGGGCGGAGGGATGTAAAGTGGGAATCATTTTTAAGCTGTCATGCATTTGGTGATTCAGACAAAACGGGGAGATGCATGAAATTATAAAACTCCAGAATGGTCTAACACACACACACACACACGCACACACACACACACATACACACACACGAAGGATGACAGCAGAGGCGATGAACACGCCGTAGCTGTGAGCTCAGTCAGTAAATCAGCGGGGTGTTTCATTGCCAAACTAATATTTATACGAGTTCCTTAATTATCTTAGTTTCACATATTAAGGGTTTCAAAGCACCTGAAAGCCATGATGGTTGGTTTTAAGTATCTGTTTCCAAGGAGATACAAACCCCTCTGGAAATCAAATCTGCTTATAACTTCCAAACAACTGCAAGATCTTTATTTAGATCTTCGTCAGCTCTTCATCTTCCTCGCCTGTATTTTCCTGATAGTTTTTTCTAAATGACATCGTCTTTTCCTCCATAATACCTCAGAAAGAGAAGGAGTTGTAAGTCGCTTCCTTTGTGTGAAAGCGATTAGGAAAGCTTTCTCAGGAATCAGGAGAGAGAACAGGAAGTGGTTTCATTAGGAGCCATGAGCGAGGGAGAGTCGGTGTTTGGCTCGTGGGCAGACTGAACCTCATCAACATCGACAATGACGACGCCCTATGTTGCCAGAGAGTTTCAGTCCAGCTCGTGCGTCACGGGCGCCCCGGGTTGACGGCCTGCGGCGTTTAAGATAGCGGCGTGTTGTAAAGACGGCGGCGGCGGCGGCGGCTTCCTTCCTCCCTCTGATGCGTCTCTCCTCCCTCACAGGCCGCCTCGCTGCCCATGTCCATTATCATCGTTGGGGTTGGACCAGCAGAATTTGATGGTAAGCAGGGTGAGGAACTTGGGCGTGTGTGTGTGTGTGTGTGTGTGTGTGTTTTATGTGTGTGTTTATTAGCATGCACTAATCCCTTTCATTCATTCTTGTCCCTATCTCGCCTCCCACATGGTTCAGCCCCTCCAGCTTTTCTTCTCTTTTCTCCTCCGTTCTCCTTCTTGCATTTCCTTCCCTTCGCCCTAATTCCGCCCCCCTTCTCCCCCCTCCCCCCCATCACCTCCACTCCCCCCACGTCTCCTGGCTTCCACGTTGGTCAGGCCTGATTGGACTGCAGGGATCCCTTAACGCTCTCCTTCCTCCCCTCAGCTCTGTGTTGTTTGGAGGACGTTCATGTTCCCAGCACTCCTCAGTAAATGTCATTCATTCAAAGCTCATTCACAGGCAGCAGCCAGCCTGACACACACTTGCATGATGTCCCTGTGCCACACACACACACACACACACTGTTGGTCGTGCTGACATGTTGTTGTGTGTGAGTTCCAGCCTGATGGCTTCATGCTGCATTTGTCTCGTCAACCCTCTGAGGGAATGTAGCACTCTGACCCTGCGGCGTGCTAATGGCTTCAGCGCTCTAACACACACACACACACACACACACACACACACACACACATTCAGAGTGTCATGTTTATTCCCCGTCGCGTTGACACGGCGTTGTGCGAGTCTCCTGACACAATGTGACCGATGTGCTTCCTCCTGCAGAAATGATCGAGCTGGACGGAGACGAGGAGAGAATCTCCTCCCAAGGCCGATATGCAGAGCGGGACATTGTTCAGGTAGGGACTCATTCATGGACCTGAGTGAGTCACAGCTCAGCACGATGCCTTCAGGTGCACCTCCCTCTGCTCTGCTCTTCTTCACCTCCATTTTTCTGCTTCCTTCTTGCCGTCTCTATCATTTTCTCCCCGTCCCCTTCACTCTCGCGTTCCTATTCACTCTGTGGCAGCGTGGGAACATGACTGCAGATGATTACGTGTGTGTGTGTGTGTGTCATTATGTGTGCAGAGACCACACACACTCGGCACACACAGCCCCTGATTCACGCTAATGAACAGTCAGGCTGAAGCTCACACTGATGAAGATACAAACAGAAGTTGTGATTACTCAGATTTGCTGCAAAAGGAAGTTAATAATTGCCGACACATCCTGGTCCCTGATTGGTGTGTGTGAGCTCGTTCTGTGTGACGATCCTGTAGATCCTCATTACGCTCATTCAGCACAAAGAGCCTGGGATGAAGTCAGAGTATTGGAGGAATATGACAGAGAAAATACAATAATGAGACAATTAAATTCTTCTTTTATGCCAAACTACTTTCTCCAGTAGCTTGACAGTAGCTCAGCTATTTTCAAAACAGTGTAGCTTTTCTAGTAACTTCCTGTTTGTTCCCCCCTCCTTTGTAGATGTTCCATATTTCCCCCCCTGATGTAGCTTCAGTGTGTTTACTTTCCTTTGCTCTGTAGCTTGTAGTGTAGCTTTAGCAGGAGAGTAGCTTCAGCTGCAGCTTGGACTCGTTCCCCCACCTGATCTCTCTCTCTCTCTCTCTCTCTCCTCTCCTCCTCCCTCCATCAGTTTGTCCCGTTCCGAGACTACATCGACCGGCGGGGGAACCACATCCTCAGCATGGCCCGTCTGGCTAAGGAGGTTCTGGCTGAGATCCCGGACCAGTTCCTCTCCTACATGAGGACCAGAGGGATCAAGCCGGGGCCCTTGCCTCCTCCCTACACCCCGGCCGTGCACCCGCTCCTCACCAGACGGGTAAGCCGGATCTAAAGGTGGCCACGCCCCCCTGCCGCCAGCCAATCCACTCTCCTGGCTCCTCTTTTTCTCTCTTTGCTTCTTCTTCATTCTCTGCACCGGAGGCTTTGGAGCAGAGTGCAAAACTCCGCCCGCCTGCTGGCGTTGCACTCTGGCGAAGGTTTAGGCCGTGACGGGCGATGCAGAGTGCTTCTTCTTCTTGGACTCTCTGGCCTCGCCACTTTGGAGGGACTTCCCCCTCACTGCACAAACGTGGGGGTCAGAGGTCACATCGCTGAATCAGGAAGCGTGGAGAGGACCGACGCTGATCAACCAGCAGCAGACTGACTGAAGGCTCCAAACTGTGGAAACACTGTACAGCTGTTTGATACTTCAACTCCACCTCTACTCTCTCTCTCTCTCCCTCTCTCTCTCTCTCTCTCTCTCTCTCTCTCTCTCTCTCTCTTTCTCTGTCTGTCTCTCTCTCCCTCTCTCTCTCTATCTCTCTCTCCCTCTCTCCCTCTCCCCCCCCTCTCTCTCTCTCTCCCTCTCTCCCCTCTCTTTCTCTCCATCTCTCTCTCTCTCTCTCGCTCTGATGTTTACAACTTTAAGGACTGAAGTGGAGCCTTTGTATCTGAAGTAGACATTAATACCGCTCAATGTGAAAACTTGTCAGATTCCATCTCTCTGGCCTGCAGACGGCTGCAGGTTGTGACTCGTGTACAGAGGCGTTTCTGGGCCGAGGCGACGGCGTTCTTCTTTGTTCTTCTTTGGTAAATGGAGCATGTGCTAGTGTTAGAGAAGCATGCACTGTTGTCCTGCACTCAGGGCTTCGTCCCTCCGCACCGACCCGGCTCCGCCAAACTCCCACGCCGTGTTCCGTGAGGAAGCGAGCAGACACTCCCGTGAAATCTTCCCTCGCTCCTATCCTCTTCCGGCCCCGCCCACCTGCCTTGACTGAGAAGGAAGCTGACCTCCCTGTGAGTCTGGTCCAATCAAACGCAGCAGCAGCAGCAGCAGGGACGTACACCAGCCTTACTCTTTGGTCGGACACACTCGCAGGCACCGCGTTCCAAAAACGTGGACATCCAAGCCCAGAAGTCAAAAACACACATCTCACTTCCGCACTTGACTGTGTGTGCGTGTTGCGTCTTAAAGTTGCTTTGTTTCCATGGCATCACAGAAGCATTTCTTTCTTTCAGCATTTACGTCTCTCTACCTCTCACGTGTGTGATTTCGCCAAATACGTGTCGTTTAAAGATCAAACGTTTGGAATGTCAGTGATTTTTGCTGCTGTTCAGTTTAACCCTCTGCGCTGAGGATTCACTTCAATGTGTGTGTGTTTTGAGGATGACATCATTTGTTTGCTATCAGATCAGGTGACTCACACCTTGGTGGAAGCAACACACTGTGAATATGTGCACGGGAAAGCTACAGATCACAATATAGAAGCACATCTGTCCAACATCTTAATGCATAACAACATCAAACAATGAACCTGAGCACCGTTTAGATGATTTTCATTATTTAAAGCTCCATTGAACTACAGGAGCATCATTTACTTTAGGGGCCAAGTGGCAAAAACTCATCCCTCCTCGTCTGCTCTCCTTTGCCGCAGCTCGTATGTGCAAACTGAGTGAAAACAGACAATGTACAGGTTTTTTTCTGTAAGGCCCTGCCCTTAAATCCCACGCTATTCTTATTGGCCAAGATAAGACGACAAATGGGAAACGCCATCAGGCTGCACACGTCACTTATTTCTGCTGTTTATTTACACAACAACTCTTACTTGTATTTGTAGTTGGACTCTTATTTTGGCGGTTAAATGCAGGTTTTGTCCTTTGTTGCCACCTCCAGCTGCTACGCCCGTCTGTATCTGTGCTGACGCGGCCGCTTGGGCGTTCTGAGGCGTCGTGTCGGCAGGAGATCGATCATTTTAATACGGAATCCTGCTGCTAATCCAATTTCTCCTAAATTGATCTTTTTTTTTCATTTTCTGCAATTGAACACAGTTAAGTGTTTTCTTTGTGTCCTGATTATGTTAAAGTGTCACACGCGTGTTGTGTTACTCCCCAAGCCCCAACGCAAATGTGTGCACCTCCACGTAAACAATCAGAAATGAAGCTTTCAGGGCAGTTCAGGATTACTTATTAGTTATTGATTAGTCTGGCTGGATACATACGTGTGTGTGTGTGTGTGTGTGTGTGTGTGTGCGTGTGTGTGTGTGTGTGTGCGTGTGTGTGTGTGTGTGTGTGTGTGTGTGTGTGTGTGTGTGTGTGTGTACGGCAAAAAGCTCAACCTGTCCCCTTCCTGTAACTCCACCTTATTAGTCAGTAGCTGCTGTAGTTTACAAACATGTCGCTCACCCTCTCCTTAAGAATACGGACATATTGAAACTCCACACAGGTAACTGCACTGTCACTTTGAGTCAAAGTTCCGGGGCTGAAACTCCACCGCAGCCCCTCAGTTCCTTCCAGTGTACGACAATGTGACTTAGAGCAAAGCACAACCTTTGATATGAGAGCAGGTCCCTTTGTATCTGTGAACACGTGTGTGTTTGTACGTCTGACTCTGTACCACAAACTGTCGATTTGAGCTGCGATGAGTCGTTTCTGGGCCCTATTCAGTCAAGTCATCCATGTCAGACAAAGTTTACAACATTTTTTTAAAGGTTTGCCTCAAAGCGTTACGTACTTCTTGGCTGACTATGCTTTATAAAAAAAAAAGTCTACTTACAGTTTAAACTGCTTGTAAAACATTTCTCTCAGATATTTATACACTGTACAAATCTATTTGCCTTTCTGTGTATTGGGCACTATACATGTGTAATGCTGCTTCTTTACTGCTGATGTAAGTATTACATTTTATACTGAGGCCTGTAATCATATTTAAATCATGACTAACAGGCCTTATACGTGTTTATACATAAGTTAATCATATTTAAATCATGAACGACAGGCCTGTATTTTTTTATGAGCGAATAGTTCAATAACAAGGTATGTTTGATGACCTGTGATGTGGTGCACAGTGACGCCGTAGCAAAACCTTCTGCCAAATTCATACTGTAAGTGTAGCATCAGCGTGTTGGTCGTGACTCATCAGATCACCTGGGTGTTCAGCGTTGGTCGTGACTCATCAGATCCAGTTTGACTGAATAGGGTGCCTCAGCGCGGGGACTCTTGGATTTTGTACTTTTCTGTACCGTTGCTTTGTCCGTTTGAAGACTCTGTGCAGCTGGGATCTTGAATTGCACAATGTAGCACTGGTCTGAAGACTAGTTTAGGACTGGAGCCAAACCAGACCGAACCAGATGAGACCCGACCAGGCAGGAACCGTTTTTTTTATATGTGTATATAGTGTACATACATGTGCGGCTGGAGAGTTGACTCTGTGACTCTCCGTCTGAAAACACGACGCAGCGCCTTTCACTTATTCATCACCACAAGATGACAACTCACACGCTCGCATACACACACTACGTGTATGTGTGTATGAAACATGCATGAGTCCTGCATAACAAGGAGAAGAATGAGCTGAGACGGAGAAATTAGAAAAATAAATTTGTTGTGACTTTGTGAGACGTTTGGTGTTTATTCTGTCTCTTTACAACCTAAAACCTAAAACCAAGGACTCAAGTTAATGTTGTTTACAACTCCAAACGCAGCATTATGACACAGTTTGATCCCAATTACTTCACTTAAGAATATCTCAGAATATTAATAGCGCCATAAGAGAAAAGAAGAACTTTAGTTTTGCTACATGGCATTTCAATTGACAAACTTACTCTCGTACAAAAGTCAAAGTGCTGGTATTGATAGCAGTTTATTAGAGTTGACAGATATCTGAGCTTGGTACCATGACCCGTCTGAACATCAGGAGACCCTACATGGGTTCCTGAACTCCTAAGCTATCTTACAAACTCTTCTCAGGTCATTTACGTCTACAGCATTCTGCATTCTCCATCCAAAGGCCTACAGACCTGCTGAGTGAACACCAAACATCTCCAGAAGGCTCCGTCTTACAAAAAACAATGTTAATGTCCTATATTCAGACGTGATCGACCCTAAAATCATGCAATTCTGTGAAATCAGCAGAGCGTCACATTACACAATCATACACCAAGGTACCGTTCCTCTATGCTAGTTAGATTTGTACTGTAGGCATGTTTGCTTTTCGTTGCCACGCGTGGATTTTGCCCTCAGGGAAGAGAAAACGAATGTGCATGGAGATGAAAGTCACCGAGCGTGCAGAGAGGTTTGATCACGTGGAATAAGTGTTCCTACGAGGCTCTGAGGCTCTGAGGCTGTGTAGGAGGAACAATCCACGGCATTTACTGTGTAGGAGACCATAAGGCGAGAAAACCGGTGGACAACAAAGCTTTAATGAGTAGGCTTCCACCTCGCTGCCTCCCGCTGTGCGTCTCCACAGCCGCGCCACTTTGCCAAGACGGAAGGTACCATGTCAGCATGCCTGGGGGGAGGGAGGGAGGGGGAGGGGGCATCCAGCGACCATATATAGACACACATATAACATGAGAGTTGTTTACCGTCGCTTATATTGTTGACAAAGTGGTTCTATTGAATGCTCGTGATGAATATCCTGTTTTTTTTATGGCATGCAATACGTTTCCGCATGTGTAGCTTATTTTCTAACAAAGATGCACCGGTGGGTTTGATGGGTGTAACATGACATCATTGTGTGTTCTTTCTGAGTACGTTTCTGCCTTAAAAGAAAAATCTCACTGATCAATCTTGGAATTGTGCAAATGCCTTCAGATGTTTCTTTCTACAGATCTGATTCTTTGTGAAGCGTCAGCGCTCGCTTCTCTGTTTCTGTTTCTTCTGCGGTCCGTCCGTGCACAGCAGCGACTCCTCAGCGTTCTGTTCTCTGAGACAGAACAGAGGGACGATGGGCCGTCCTGCTGTCCAGCCTGACCTGAACAATCAGCTTCATCACTTTGATCTCGTATCAAAACCCAGAAGACAAATCAGAACAATCTGCCCCTCCATTGGCCACATATGCATTTTGAATCAGTTTGTCAGGCGAGGGACGTTAAGACAGCCGAGGTTCCTCTGTTCTGACTGGAGAACGGAATCCAGGACAAGCTGATAGAAGAAGTGACTGTTTCTGTAAGAACTGAAGTCTTTCAATAAATATTCACATCAAACCACCTGGTCTTGTTTGGTATGTGTGTGTTCTGCATGTGAAGGTTCCTCCAGGATCCTCACTGAAGACATCCAGACCCTCAGACCCTCAGACCCTTAGAGCTCAGAGCTCAGGTCTCAGCTCCATGTAGCCCTCTGCAGTGTGAAGTCTTGTGTTTAGCAGGTTTTCTTCTACTTGCTTCCTTAACGAGACACAACAACAAACTTGTGAACGTTTCTGTGAAGATTAACAGTTTGCATTTCGCTGTTTTTCAAGCCCTGGTTTGTTTTGTGTTAAAGGTGTTAAAATAGGTGGAAGAAGGAGAAGAAGAAGAAGAAATCAGGCTGGAATCTTTCTGTTGAGTTGCTTTTGTTTCAGCTCGTCACTGGAATGGAGTCAAGTGTTTAAGCCGCGACTGCAATGCAATGCTGCTTCATTCTGCCTTGCTTCATTCTGTCCTGCTTCATTCTGTGCTGCTTCAGTCTGTCCTGCTTCAGTCTGCCCTGCTTCATTCTGTCCTTCTTCATTCTGTGCTGCTTCAGTCTGTCCTGCTTCATTCTGTGCTGCTTCATTCTGTGCTGCTTCATTCTGTCCTGCTTCATTCTGTGCTGCTTCATTCTGTCCTGCTTCATTCTGCCTTGCTTCATCCTATGCTGCTTCATTCTGTCCTGCTTCATTCTGTGCTGCTTCAGTCTGTCCTGCTTCAGTCTGCCCTGCTTCATTCTGTCCTTCTTCATTCTGTGCTGCTTCAGTCTGTCCTGCTTCATTCTATGCTGCTTCATTCTATGCTGCTTCATTCTGTCCTGCTTCATTCTATGCTGCTTCATTCTATGCTGCTTCATTCTGTCCTGCTTCATTCTGCAGATGTTCCGGCCTACAGCTGCATAACGTATGTTAAAAAAAAAGCTCTCATATCTGCATCCTTCATTTTGTCGGAGCTTTACTCTGGTTTGCTGAGCCAAATGCTGACTGCACAGTATGCAGAGGTGTGTGTGTGAGAGAGCATGTGTGTGTCCACTGAACAATAAGCTGCTGGTGTAGCGTTGCTGCGCCACACACACACGGGATATCATGTATAGATTATATACCATGAGCCTATATGATATCCAGTACATCCACTATATATATTATAGAGCAAAGCAAGAGGACAAAGTCAAGTATTTCCACTTTTGTATTCCATTACATTTCAGAATGGAGGAGGATTTTGTTTTTGTCTTCACTACATTTATTTACCAGTTATAAGATTAAATTGAAATCCACACTTGTTTCATACATGAACTTGAACACACACAAACACACACACACACACACACACACACACACACACACACATACACATACACATACACATACACACACACACACACACACGCAAAAGCAGCCTTGTAGGAGCTCAGCGTGTCTTTAACAGTGGCGCTGCTGCATGGAGCTCCGTCCTTCCTGCTGCTTTTATTTCCCAGGCTGCCCTTTAAGATCACAGGCGTGGCTGCGTGCTGAACTGGGCGGTGATGAGTAATGGAATAACGGGGTGTAAAATTTTGATGACATGCTCCTCTAAAAAGCCCAGAGGCAGCATAAAGACGGTGTATCGTACTGAGCCAGCAGCATTCTCTCTGCACACGGAGCTCGTAGCTGCACAGCTGTAGCCCCAGTATGAAATATTGCTCCTGCTATTTTTAGAAAAGGAAGAGGGGCCATGTTGCTAAAAATAGCCCCGATCGTTTTTGTGCCTGCCTTCTATTTTTACGCAGGCTGAAGGATTCCTGGGCTGCGGCGCTCTCTCTCTTTACTTACACGCTTACGTAACAAACAAGTCATAAGACACAATGGAAACGTAAAGACACAGAGTTTAGTGTCATTATGGGATGGATGAGGGGCAGCTGTGAAAGGTTTGGATCCAGGATGGGATGATGGTGGATGATGATGGAGACTTTACACATAAGACATCAAGACATCAAGACGTCTGTGCTGCTGTGTCGATGAGGTCAAACAGCCTGGAGCAGCGTTTATTAGCTTGCCGTTAGCTCTGCTGGGTGAGGGTGGAGGGAAGGAGTTTGTCTGAGGGGAGAGATGACAGCCACACTATGCAAACACAACGATATTAAAGACGACAAAAAGGCTGATCTGCAGCATTAAGATCTGAGCCGTGGACAGTGAAGTAAACATTCACACACAACACAAGCGAGCAGATTCCTCCCAGCCTGCCAGCGCTCATGTACGCCTCCAACAAGGCTCCACTGGCAAACATGGAGGCCGGAGTGAATGTGACAGTGTGTCATGGAGGATTCTCAACACTTATGTACGCTGTGTTGATATGAACGCAGACGATTGGAGTGAACTGAACAAAGCCCGAACACACTTGAGGCGATGAGATCGACCTGATGGTGGCGCTATGACAACAGCTCTTGAGTTGTGGATGAGGCAGAATGTGGGAATGTTGTCTTTGACTTGATCACAGAATCACCCTGGAGCCCCATGTGACCCATGTGAGTGTGGAACATGGCTGACCCCTCCTCTGTGTTGTGACCACCAGGCTGGACAGAAGGTGGATCAGCTGAGCCAGACGCCGGCTCAGGGTGACCAACATGCTCACGCTCTCCACTCATCTCTCCTCTGTTATTATCACGTTTTACCTGCACTCCTGTGTTGGGAACAAAACAAATCATAAAATAATGTTTTCACAACGCTGGCCAGCACCTCAGCCTATGAGCCAGATGAGATGAACAAGTGAGTAATAAATGATTTATGGTCAATTTACTGGTGCGCCTCTGAAATATTGAGGAAGAGCTCAGCCATGAAATGCAATGTAAATGGATTTATTTATAGTTTGGCTGAGGAAGTGGCGTGGAAGAAGCTTGTCAGGTTGCCTTGTTCCTATGTTCCTATAGCTTTTAGAGGCAGATGACGGGAGAAACGCACACATGCTCACACAAAATCCACATTTGCATGTAAAGCCATGTTTCAGGCTGACATTAAACTTTTAGACGACACAGCAGGAACGCAATAAATAATTTCCACACTGGGAAAATGGAAAGTCCCAGCTGAGCTCCCACGTCTCCTGTGAAGTCCCACACCTACTGCTGCGTTTGTTTCAGAGGGAGGCGAGGGATGTGACATGTTCAAGCCTCTTTTTATTCATTCCAGGCAGAGGCAGCGGCTGATGGGAGCAGGGAGACTGTGTGGTTCTTATCCTGATATCATCTGGGAGAAGATCCTCTCCTGATTTATGTATGATATGAATATGATGGTGTTGGCTCCACTGTAAGGCAGCACAAAGAGAAAGAATCCTTATCACGAGTACAGCACGTGAACTGAAGCGCCAGTTGATGTACAGAAGACACGCATGACTCACAAGGGAATACATGTATGTACTGTATGTATGTACATGTACAGTACAGGTCAGGATCCACAGAAGCAGTGTGGTGACTGTGGACTATTGGGTTACAGTGTGAATTCAGTGAGCTGTGGTTTGTGTAGTTTCATAGGTTCACCCCCACACGGCTGCAGTGACATTAACAAGACAAAAACCTCAGTGAGAAATCAATAAGTAAAGCTTCAGAGAGCCTGTAGCCTTTTAAATGTGCTGCTATTCACTGGAGCTTGTTACAGTATGGCAGCATTATTCAAATGATTGGCAAAGTGCTGCCATCTACTGGTGGAGGGAGACAAAGGCCCTCTAACTGCAGGCAGGCGGAGGAGATTTCTAGGTTTCACTGCAACAAACCAACTCTGGTTTGAGTTCAGGAATACATTTAATCCTCTATGTTGTGTTCCTCTATGGAATTTGTAGGATTTGTGACCTTGAAAATGTAGACAAGCCAAAATAGAGAGAAACTGGAAAGGTTTGATGTCTCATGTAGAGAAATATTCCTCCTCAAGCGTCCTGTTGGTTCACTGGTCTAAAGTAGTCGATGGTCTCCTGTAGCTGTAATGAATCCATGTCAATCCAAGACGTTTGGTTTACATCAAAACCCCCTAACACTGCCTCCAAGTCTAACTGATCTCTGTCAGGAACCTATAAGTTCCCCTACATTCATCGACAATATTGATGTAATAGGTGACAGGGAAACAGCAACCAGTGTTTTCTCTATGCTAACATGATCCAGCCCTCTACATGAAGGCTTAGTACCTGCAGAAAGCCCACCAGTGCCTGGACCGGGAGTCTTTGCTCTGACAACAAAGGGGTGAGTTGACTTTTTTCTTCACATGAATATTCTGAATGACCCAGTAATACAAAATCCTAAATGTTATTCTGTTAGCATCCTTCATTCTGGGCATTTGGAGGAGAAGTTGTCATCATCCCTTGAGTGTCCGCTTGTGCTGGCAAAAATCAGCAAAAATTAACAAGCAGGGGCAAAATGAATGATCAGCGCCAGGCGTTTTATTCTTTTCTTCAAATTGTCTGTGCAGGAGTGTGTGCTGGTGTGTGTGCCGGAAAGGCTTGGGAAAACACCATTAATCTCCAGCTGAGTACTGGGAAGATAAAGTCAAGCTCAATCAGCATATTCCTCCCTCAGAATAACTTTTTTCCCAGACGGGAGAGTGAGAGAGAGAGTGCTCACTCTCCTGGGAACAGTCCAGCTGCTATGGGAGATACTGAGAGACTATAAGAGCCCAGGCCCCAGAGGCCCCGGCAGTCCAGACACACAGGCGAGATGAGAGGCCTCTGGATGCTGATGGTGCTCGTGGCTGCGGCCAAAGCCGAGAAGGTTTTTACTGGGTGAGTTAACCCTTGACCCCTGAGAGACAAAGTGCTTACTGGGGTCTGGGAGATCATCATGAGGTCAAGTTGTCTTTTATACTGAAAATTTGCCTAAATTCACGATAGGATAGAATATTTCTGAACTTGTCTTGATTGGACTGAAACCTATTGAATTGTTGTCCACACACACACACACATACACACACACACACACACACACACACACACACACACACACAAACACACACACTGCAGTGCTACCATTCTCAGTTTGTCAAACTAATTCTTCATTTGAATATTTCATTCATAATTCATCATTTTAGTTGCCCTTTATATCTTCACACACATTTCATTGAGAAAAGAGGTGGAGGTAATTACACAAAGCATTCAGTCCAAAATATTTGCTAGATTCTAAAAAGGTTTGTTCTGACTCAGATCCCTTCAGGTTTGAATTAAATGATGTTTGTGTTGGACAGGTTTCTGTCTCAGCCTCTAATGTGCACAGTAGAGAATGTGAAGGATGAAATGGATGTTGACTCTCTTCCAGAGATCAGGTGATCAGGGTCAATGTTGAGTCTGAGGAACAGATCCAACTCCTCCGTGTTCTGGAGAGGGAACAGGACTGGGAGGTACATGCGCGCATTCACACAGATACACACACACACACACACACACACACACACACACACACACACACACACACACACACACACACACACAGTCTGTCCTGATTTTTAAGAGGTACAAAAGGTGGAGGTTCACACCAGCTCTCTTTCAGCCTGCAGACCTGCTCATGGACAGGTTAATAATGTAATTTCAGCGTCTCAATGTAGGAATGGACAGCGTCTCAATGTAGGAAGCTCAAGAGGCTTATATCACACAGCAGATGAACCTTTCTTATTTTTGTAATCTACCACATTTTTGCTGCTCCTCTGAAGTTTGTGCAAAACCAGAATCTTCTTGTTCTAGATGTGCAAGCAGTCAGTGTGCAATAATCCACATCACAACAAATGTGATGTGGATTATTCTCAGAGACTTTACCTGGAGGCCTTGAGGCAGTCCCTCAAGCACCCTGGAGGTCCTGGAGACTGACGTTCAGAAGCAACAGATTAGTACATCACTTAGATTTGTTTAAGGATTGTATGGGATGCTGTGCAAAATGAATTTTGAATTGAAGAATATTATAAATCCTTCTCAGAGGAGGTTCCATCTGTAAAAATCTCATCTAATTTAGGTTGTGGTCATGTTTTTGATTAATCTTGGACCTCTTCACATGCTCAGATCCATGAACAATGATAGCAGATTGGTTTTCGGCGTAAAAGTACAAACATTTCCTCTTAAATGTGGGATTTTCATCATCTCTCTGATCTCAGCTGGACTTTTGGCTCCACCCTGTGTCCACCGAGCTCCCTGTTGACATCCGTGTGCCCCGGTCCAGCCTGAGCGATGTGAAGGAATACCTCAGCACACACAACATCCCCTTCTCCATCATGATTAATGACCTACAGGTTTGTAACACCCAACGCAGTCATTTAGAAACATGCACTAACAAGAACAACAAGAACTAATAACTACCTCTGGACCACTGATGTGGAAGCTGCCCAGAGTTTTATTCTTCTTCAGATGATTTGATATTGCTTCATATTTGATCCTTTGAGTAACATTTATTTCAAATGGCATTTGTAGGAGGTCCTCGATGAGGAGAAAGCTGAGATGGAGGAGAACCAAATGAGAGAACGCAGCACTAGGAACTTAAACTTTGGAGCCTATCATCCCCTGGAAACCGTAGGCTATTTACACTCGCACACACACACACACACAGACATACACACATAGAGGAGGAAGCAGACTTTTAACAGCACTGTCTTGTCTCTCATTCAGATCTACAAGTGGATGGACACCCTTGCGGCCGATCACCCTCAGCTGATCACCAAGCAGGAAATTGGGCGCTCCTATGAGAACAGGCCCATGTATGTGCTCAAGGTAAAGACTGAACCTCAGACTACACCTTTTATTTATATGTGCTAATGTATCAAGTCAAGTGTTAACTTCCTCCGCCCATGTGTTTAGTTCAGCACTGGGGGAAACAAGCGTCCTGCCATCTGGATCGACACAGGCATCCACGCCAGGGAATGGGTCTCCCAGGCAACCGGAGTGTGGACGGCCAACAAGGTTCTTATATGTAAAGATAGTAAACACATCATCAGAATTATCATGCCATTACTACAAAATGAATATTTCGTCTTCCACCTCAGATTGCCACTGATTATGGCACCGACGCTTCTCTGACTTCCCTTTTGAACACCATGGACATTTACCTGCTGATCCTCACCAACCCTGATGGATACGTTTACACCCACACCAACGTACGTAGCCTAAAAGGGAGAACTATGCCTAATTAGGTGCCATTATTAATTTAGAAGCCAGCAATGGGAATGTAATGCCAGAGGGGGGGGGTTTGTTACATTAGACACGCTGCTATGTTGATTGATGCTCTGCCTGTACAGAACCGCATGTGGCGTAAAACTCGCTCCAAAGTCCAAGGTTCAATGTGCCGTGGAGTCGATCCTAACAGGAACTGGGACGCAGGCTTTTCAGGTGAGTTATAAGATTATGAAAATTTAGTTTGATGAGTTATTAATTAGCAGAGTGTGTGTTTAATGCCAATTCTTTCCTGTAGGCCCCGGCGCCAGCGACAACCCTTGTTCTGAATCCTACCATGGCCCCTCTGCCCACTCTGAGATCGAAGTGAAGAACGTGGTGAACCTGATCAGAAACCATGGCAACTTTAAATCCTTCATATCCGTCCACGCCTACTCCCAGCTGCTCATGTATCCCTACGGCTACTCCTGCAGCGCCGTGCCCCATCAGGCTGAGCTGGTAAGCATGAACGACACTCTGACCTTCGGCACGCATCTCTAGCGTCCTTCAGTAATGTGCCTGGAGTCCAACACTGGATGTGCGGGGACAGGCTCTGACTGCCAATGGTGGAGTCATAAAACTGTTTTATTGGGCTCAGAAGTCACCTTGTGCTGTCCTGGGGATACTGCCCTGGCCTGGGGTTTCCAGGGTCCTTTGGAAGTAAACACGTGCTTTGTTCCACTGGTCCTCAGACTGGGCTTCATTCTGCTTGTACCCTCTGCCTGAGCCTCTAACTTTACCTAACTAAAGTAACCTAACTGGTGGCTTCTGTTCTAGGACTCTGTTGGCAGAGCTGCAGTGCAGAAACTCACATCTCTCTATGGCACCAGATACAGGGTCGGAAGCATCTGCAAAATCATCTGTAAGTACTGTAAAATTCTTCTTCCTGTCTGTGGCCCTTCATAACACTCACACTCAAGCATGTAGTTGTATAAGATGATAAATTAGAATGAACTAATTTAATGTGATTACTATTAATACCTGTGCTATCATGAGTACTGTCACACACAACTATTACTATTGCTGTTATTACTGTTGCTGCTGCTCCTGGTACTACTGTGGTTATAACCACAATGACCTTTACTACCTCACTGCAATAACCATTTGTTTGGTATTGTGACCACCATGTCTCTTTCTCTCTCCTCTCCTATCAGATCAAGCCAGTGGTGGCAGCATTGACTGGTCCTACAACCTGGGCATCAAGTACTCCTATGCCTTTGAACTGAGAGACACCGGTCGCTATGGCTTCGTCCTGCCCGCCAACCAGATCATCCCCACCGCCTCTGAGACGTGGCTGGCCCTAAAGCATATCATGGAATATGTCCGTGATAATCCTTACTGAGTGAAAACCATGGATGTAGTGGAGGAGGAAGTAAGGACAATAAGCAGTAGTTTGGTGTGCAGTAGTAATATTTTACTACTACTACTAAAAACAACAAAGCACATCATAGCAATAGCTGTGTAACACCTGGTGACATCTGACTACAATACTGTCCAATAAAGACGGAGAGATTATGGTTGCTGTGGTTTCAACATACTTTGTTTTCTTTTTGTCATTTCTCACCCATTATGATTAAGTGAACACACTTGAGGCCTAAAATATTATAAATCAGGTCAATTCAAAAGTCTTATATATATATAAAAATACAAATTAATAACTTTTTTTTATAAGAAATGATAATATATAATTTCAATGTATGACACAATGCATCTATCTTTATATACAGATAAAGAATAAATGACAATACAGGCTAAGGTCAAAACATCAGCAAGTTATCAAGAAAATATTGATTCCATTCCAGCTCCATGGACATCAAGATGATTGACAGAAGCAGTTTGGTTCAGAATCAGAGTGTCAAAAGACATGAAATGCAGTTCTTATTCCCCAGAAAAGTTATCCAGGCAACAGAAAACAATAAACTTTTTATTTCCCCCTGGCTTTGTCTTCAATATTATTCAACCAGCTGCTTGTATCCATGTTACAAAGCTAACCGAGGAAAGTCTAGCTTAGCTTAGTTAGCTTAGCCAGCTCGCGCTGTTCCCGCCTTCACCTGTGAGCTTCAGGTGCCTGCTGCTGCTCCCGGGCACAGAGACACCAAAGATGGCTTATCTGAAACAAATTGATATAGAAAACTTTAAGTCATGGCGAGGAAAACAAGTTATCGGTCCATTCATGCGATACAGCTGTATTATTGGCACCAATGGCTCAGGTAAGGAAGCTTTTTACTAACAAATGAGACAACAGGCGAGCTCGTACTCAGTATTAGCCTCGATTAAGTTAGCTAGCTTCGTTAGGATTTTAATAATTAACGCTAATTAAAATCGATATTAATCTACACTCAGTAGTTTACGCGTTATTTATAAGTTTGGGACTAAATGGTAATAAAGAAGAGGCTTGAGGTTAGTCAATTTTTAAATGTT
Source organism: Genypterus blacodes (assembly GCF_046128005.1). Classification (NCBI taxonomy): domain Eukaryota; kingdom Metazoa; phylum Chordata; class Actinopteri; order Ophidiiformes; family Ophidiidae; genus Genypterus; species Genypterus blacodes. Next base: position 274,570 of record NW_027467117.1, read on the forward strand.
TGACAAAGTATAAGGCTTAATGAGGCCTTAAACACGGAATTTACCCTTTTTACTTCCATCCCGATTATATAACAAAAAGGTCCCTACTTTAATTCCAAATGGTGTTAATAAAGAGCTTACTGCTGCGTATTGTGACACATTTTAACTCTTTAATGAAGTAGCCTACCGAGTTCAATCGTTCATGATGGAAGTGAACAATTTCTGATGACGTCATTACACCATTAAGCTTAATTCTTAGTCTTGAAGAGAATAAATCTGAATAATGTAGAGTAAGTGGAGATCTGGGGTGTTAAACCAGGCAAGTCCAACATCATGGACGCCGTGGGCTTCGTCATGGGGGAGCGGGCTGCCGCCCTCCGTGTCAAGCACCTGCCGGACCTGATCCACGGAGCCCACGTCGGTAAGCCGGTGTCCCGCACCGCCAGCGTGGCTCTGAGGTACCGCGACCACCGAGAGCAGGAGGTGGTCTTCTGTCGAATCATCTCAGGTGAGTTTCACTCAGCACTACGTTTAATACATTTACATGTTTAAATGTGTTCGTGAAGGAAGTTTCAGTTCAGAAGTTCAGTCAGTCCAGAGAGATTTAAATGCCCCATAATAATGTCTTAAGTGCAGTGTATTGTGTTTCCCAGGTAACTCCTCTGAGTATTGTGTCAGCGGTGAGCGAGTCAGCATGGCAACATACATAGAGGAGCTGCGGAAGATCGGCATAGTGACCAAAGCTCGAAACTGTTTGGTGTTCCAGGTAAACAGAAAAAGGAAATGCCTTATTGACCAATCGGGATCAGGATTGAGTTTGTTTTGGTGGTATTGGCACACGTGAATATATGATTTTTTTGTGGAACATCTTCCTGTAGATGAAGGTCATAATAGATGATCAATTATCCCATGTATTGACATTTGTAGAAGATAAACAATCTGAATGAGTGGAATTGACTGTACAAAATACTAGACATTCCCTATTCAGTGTTCAGCGACTTAAACTTACTGTTATTATTGTTTTAGAAAGAGTTTAGTACTGCCTGGTGCTTTCAATGCTTCACAGTCAAATGAACACTATTAATTTTCCTCACTAGGGGGCGGTGGAGTCCATAGCTATGAAGCACCCAAAAGAACTCACCAAGTTGTTTGAGAGCATCAGTGAGTCCGGTGAGCTTGCTTCAGAATATGATGAGAAACGAGAGGCTCTGGAGAAAGCCAAGGGGGACACAGAGTTTCACTTCAGTAAGAAGAAGTCTGCCTTTGTGGAGAAGAAGGAGCTTACTTCAGAAAAAACACAGGTACCTTAACAAAGTCGCTGAAATAGAACTTTTCACTTCATCGTGCTACACTGATTTGTTCATCCCCCACCTGAAATGCACCTGTAACCTGTTGCCTGGTTCACAAAGGATAAACTCTCTTTTCATGGGTTTTGAATTGGATTAGCCACAATCCTTAATGTGCTCCTGCAGCGATCTCAACCTAATCGCACCCTCCCTCTTCTCCAGGCTGAGAAATACAACGAACTGGTGGAAGAACTAAACCAGGCTCGCTTGCACTTGATGCTGGCTGAGCTCTGCTGTAATGAGAAGAGTATCAGGGAAATTAGTGACGACCTGGAGGAGAAACAGCTTCAGGCCACTGCTGAGAGCGATGAAGTGGAGAACTTGGAACAGGCGGTCAGAACCCACAAGAAGGAACAAGGACGGCTTACCAGGGAGCAGCAGCACATAGAGAAGGAGATCCGGTGTGTGTGAGAGTGTCCCATAGAGCTTTTCTGTGCTTTGGATTTTATTTTAATGAGCAGTGTGATGGAATGATGAAACGGTGTGTGGTGTTTGTCTCACATATCCGAAAATAAGAAAAACAGAAACTCCTTAACATTTATATTGTTAATTAATAATTCCACTGACATTTTGGTAGACTTCGGTTTTTGCCTCAAGCCCCTACAGAATTAATTACTGATGCTGTTTTTAAGTTTAAGGGTGTTTTTAAGATGAAATTTAATCTAATTTAAGTATTACCCATGAAAGCTTCTTTGATATTTTCCATGCTCTGTTTTATTGTAATCATTTGCTATTTATTTTGTGGATGATGTAATCCAGATACTGTTTTTCAATGTGTCAGAGGTGACTTAACCTTAAGTTTTCCATCACTCTGTTCCTCAGTGCTCAGGAGCAAATTCTATCCCAGCGTCAGTCCCAGTACATCAAAACTAAGGTAGACATCTCCTACCGCACCAAGAAGGCTGAGGATCTCCATGCCGCCCTGACAAAGGCACAGAGGCAGATGGCAGCTAAAGAACAGAAGCTGAGAGAGGGCAGGCAGGAGATGGATGAACTGGAGAGGACCTGGAGGGACTATGAGACGCAGGCTCAGGAGCAAGGCATTTACCAGGGGAGGGACATCCAGCTGGAGGAGGAACAGGTGGAGGGTCAACATTGTAAACATACAATAGAACAGATCAGGAGGTCAAGGCGGTGATGCAAACAGTGTTATAGTGTTTGGTGCTCACAGTGGCATTTAGTTCATAATACAAAACTAATACCTGGACATTTGTTCTGTGTATTATGTTGATAGTTGTGTGTGTATTTCTGCTGCAGCTGGAGCGGTACAATGAGCTGAAGGTGCTGAGCAGGAAGCAGAGTGGGTTCCTCTGTCAGCAGGCAGACAAGCTGCACTGGGAGGTGAGAGCAGAACAGGAGCAGATGGCTTTCTATCAGCGCAAGAAGAAGGAGGTGGAGGTACTGTCTGTCACACAAGACATGTTTACAAGTACATGAACACACCCTATGTGTCCCGTCATCAGATTCTGTGATTAGTATAGCCTCTGTAATGTCACACTTGTCTATGGTTCTGATTGTAGGGTTGCATTAGAAACAACCAGACTCATCTGAAAGACCTGACAAGCAGAGCAGAGAAACTGCAGGATTTCACCAAGACCTGCAAGTACGTATGTGACATGTTTACCTGTTTAGCTTCAAACCCAGTAAAATATCGTGTAATTTAAGTCCTACAATAAGATGTTACTGTTGTACCTGTAGTGCCTGTAATGTCCGGTTGTAGATGTTTGTTCTGTGTTTAATTTGTGGTGCTGTAAGTTGTCCTTAATTGTATTCAGTGACAATTACTTTGAACATATCTTTGCTTGCCTTATTCTTTAAAATCAGATATAACATTCATGAAGTATATGTATGTCTCAGGGCGTCTCTCGAAAAGTACCGTAAGCAAGAAGAGAGCTTGAGTGCAGAGCTGCAGAGGGGCAGCCAACGCAACAAGGAAGTGAACGAGGAGCTGGGCCAAGTGCTGGCCGAACTGAACAGCGCCTGTTTGGATACGCAGGAAAGCCAACGGCAGCATAGGCGTAGAGATGTGCTGGAGATGCTGCGCAGGTTTTATCCTGAGAGTGTGGTAAGAGAAAGAATAAGACTGTGGTGAGAAAGAAGCATCAGTCATTATTCCTCACCTTTGAATGACCGCATCTCTTCTTCCAGTATGGACGCTTGTCTGACCTGTGCAGCCCGATCCATAGAAAGTATCAGCTGGCCGTCACCAAGGTGTGTGGCCACTACATGAATGCCATTGTGGTGTCGTCAGAGAAGGCCGCCCGTGACTGCATCACTATCATCAAGCAGGAGCGAGCAGAACCTGAAACCTTCCTGCCCATTGACTACTTGGATGTAAGTCTGCAAAACCAGCCATAAGTGTAAATGCATGAGTCACTTTGACAACACACAAACGTAAACATAGCATCACTGATATCCCTATTACACGATCAGGTGAGGCCTCTGAATGAGAGACTGCGGGAGGTACGGGGCGCCAAGATGATCGTGGATGTGATCCAGGTGAACTCTGCATCAGCTGCTGCTCATCTGAGTAAGGTGGTGCAGTTTGTCTGTGGTAACACCTTGGTGTGTGAGACCATCACAGAGGCCAGGAGGATGGCCTTCGACGGGCCTGAACGCATTAAGGTAAGCCTGCAGTTTTGGTTATGAACAATATCAATCTTATTCACTGCTCACTGGTCTGCCACTCATGGTTTCACCGTAGACTGTATCTCTGGACGGGACCATGTTTGCCAAGTCAGGGGTGATCTCTGGAGGCTCCACGTCGCTCCAGGCCAAAGCTCGCTGCTGGGAGGCGAAGGGTGTGGCTCAACTGAAGGAACGCAAGGAGAAGCTGATGGCAGAGATGCGCGTGAGTCAGCACACACACACACACACAGACACACACACACACATTTATTCAGAACTGACTGATCCTACTGGGTTATCTTCTTCTCAATGTCTTTAAGGATGCGAGCAGCCAGAATGTGTTTTCTGTTGCCATGACAGGGTCTGATGAAGCTGAAGCGGAAGGAGTCAGAGCTGAAGCAGTTTGTGGCCGAGGCTCAAGGTGCTCAGACTCGCCTCAAATACGCCAACATGGACTTGGAAAACATGCGCAAGAAGAACATTCCCAAGTGCCAAGCCGTAAGATCACAAGTCTTTGTTTGCACTTCACCTTAAGCAATATCGCAGCTTGGGAAGTGTGTGAAGACTAGAGTGTGAGAATGTTAAAGTAAGACACTGAAGCAGAGACAGTTCACAGCACAAAGTAGCATGAAGCGTGAAGTATTATAAAGCTGCTTTCTTGTGACTAGATCCTTGGATTTTGACATTTTATGTCTTTGCTTTGATGAAGAAGAGCTCCATGGAGGCAGCATTAAAGCTAATATACAGGCAGAGAACCATCAGGATGCTTTACAGGCCACACTGGTTTGACCTTCATACATCATTGCTGTACTTGCTATAATGGGCAGGGAAAAATAAAAACATCTACAATTTGAATCTAAAATGAAGCTCTTTGTTATCATTCCTATCATATAGTGGATGACAAAATTGACATCATTTCCAGTATTTGCCCAGTAAATAAGCAAAGCATAACTGAGGTCAGACCTGAGGCACACATCACCCCTGATCCCTGCACACTGTGTGATCTTCTTCTCTGTGCTGCTGCGTACTTACAGGAGATTTCTCGATTGGAGAGCGAATTAGTAAACGTGGAGTCTCAGATCCAGATGCAGCGGGATTGTTTGGAAGTGAAGGAGGCTGAGATCAAGCAGATCAGAGAGAAGATCGAGCAGGTACCACCGTCAGCTCCACACACATCTGGTGACATGACATACTGGCTCTGCTGGGTTCCAAAAATCCATCTGGGATTTTCCAAATGCGGGATAAAACTGTTTTGTCCAGTGTTTGGTCTCAGTACTTACTGCATCATTGGTCTTTGTACTAAGATGGAGGATGTGGTGTTTGCCGACTTCTGCGCTGAGATCGGTGTGGACAACATCAGAGAGTACGAGCAGGTTCACCTGACACAGCAGGCAGAGCTCAACAAGAAGCGGTAACACCACACACCACAGTAGACCACCAGATCTAATGATGAGCCTTTAAGAACGGCTCAAGAACTCCACTAATGCTGCAAGTCCAAAAGTGTTCTGTGACAAAAACCCAGTGATGTTTGTGTCGCTTCAGACTGGAATTTGAGAATCAGTGCGCTCGCTTGAATGCCCATCTGGAGTATGAAGGAGACCAACTCAAGCAGCAGAAGAGGAAGCACCAAAGAATGGAGGAGAGTGTCAGCAAAGAGGAGAGAGCCATCGTCCGGCAGAAGAAGGTAGACAGAATACCCAACACACGCTCAAGTATACTGTGTAGTGTAGTATAGCAACAGCTGTGGGTCCAAACCTTTGTCTGACTTTTTCCCGACCAGGAGGAGGAGAAGCTGCTGGCTGCCGTGGATGAGACTCAGACTAAACTAGTGGAGCTGGAGGAGCAGCTGGTGTTAAAGAAAAGCCAGGTGTCCAGTGCCAAGGCTGAACTGGCCCACAAGACCCAAAGCCTCCAAGCGATAAATAAGTAATGACATGACACTATTACTGCTCACTGTCACTGCACCGTATGTGGAGATGAAACGCTGTCCTACTTTCTTTCTGTAGGCAGCTGGTGAAGCTTCAGAGGGAGGTGATGTCTGCAGAGTCAGCCTCGGAGCAGAAACGTTTGGCCAGGCACAATTTACTGCTGGCCTGCAAGATCCAGGCCCTGCCCATCACTCTGCTGTCAGGAAGCCTGGATGAGATCAGTAATATTCAGGTGGGACTTTCTGGACTTTTGTTGGAAAAAGAAACTCATGTATCCCTTAAAGTGATTAAGTTTACATGGAAAACATTTTGAGTCAACACTCTCTGGTGTCTGCAGCTGGACTCTGGGTTAGAACACATCTATGAGAGAGAAGCACAATTAGCCATCGACTACTCCTGCCTGCAGCCTGGGCTTTTGGTAAGTTTAGAGCTTTACTCATTCCCTCACAGCCCTCCCTGTGGTCTCAAAGCGCACATGGAGCAGAAACATTGTGTGTGTGTGTGTGTGTGCGTGTGCGTGTGTGTGTAGGATATGGAACAGGAGATGGAAGCCCACCTGGAGAGACTGAGGGGGTCTGTCTCCTCCATGGAGGAAGTGCTGCAGAGCACCATGGCACCAAACCTCAAAGCTGCGGAGAAGATGAAGACATTAGAGGACACATTAAAGGACGTTAAGCAAGGTAGTGTTATTAAAAGACTGATGAGTATGATAACATGTGATTAGGCACAATGACTAATGCATGGTTTGCATATATTTAGACTCTTAATGTTGTATTATGTTCTATTATTGTTTTAATAATGCAACCGTTTCCAACAGTAAAGTAATCTGAACATGATATAATATATAACATTATATTACTTCCTTTCAAGTCGTCAGCTGTGCTTGTTGACATTTTTGTTTGACTCCCACATGGAAACTGAGTGGAGGTTTAAGCTGTGTTCACTCCCTCAGCCTTTGACGTCAGCGCCAAAGAGGCCAGGAAGTGCAACCAAGACTTTCAGCAAGTCAAAGCTCGACGCCTCCGCCGCTTTATCCAATGCTTTGAGCATGTGTGTGTCAAAATCGACCAGATCTATAAAAGAATATGCAGGAATAGCAGTGCTCAGGTGAAGCAGTACAACTTCATCCACACACATTAACTCACACAACCTTTTGTTTTTGTGTTGCTTTTGAGGTGTTGGCGTCCTGCCCCCCTGCAGTCATAAGATCATTGTTCAATTAAAGGCTTAGCAAGTGTTAGTTGATCCTCCTGGTGTGTGGACGTGTCAGTGATCACAGCCGGCCCAGGCTTGTGTCGTCTCACTGCTTCTGTTATGGAGCCTTAACAATTCAAACTCTTCTCCAGAGCAGATGCATAGCAGGACTCTATACAGAGATCTATGTTTGGCTGCTCTCCTGTAGGCCATCCTGAGTGCAGACAATCCGGACGAGCCGTACCTGGGAGGCATCAAGTACAACTGTGTGGCTCCAGGGAAACGCTTCATGGCCATGAACAATCTGTCTGGTGGGGAAAAGGCCATCGCCGCCCTGGCCTTGGTGTTTGCCATCCACAGGTAACACAGGTCAAAGGTCTGCTTGTATTGAAGTAGAGAATGTGATACAGACTGAACAAACTTAGCCCTTCTCCACATTGATTTAGCTGAACTGGTGCCTCACTGCTCCCCAAAGCTTAAACATCAAAGGCTCAATCACAATCAATCATCTGTCCTTGGTTGCTCAGCGGTTTGACTCATTGACTGATCACTTCTCTCAGCTTCCGCCCTGCTCCTTTCTTCATCTTGGACGAGGTAGACGCAGCCCTGGACAACACAAACATCAACAAGGCAAGAGTCCTCACCACACTCACAAACATCTACCTGCCATGGCTTTAGATTAGATATCAACACTTAATGCTCTTCTGTGTACTGTTAGTTTGGTCGCTGACTTTATAAGTTTAATGGAATTAATGTTATTAGGAGGATATTCACAATTGTATCTGCATATGCATCGTCTCATCCAGGTGACCAGCTTCTTCAGGAAGGAGTCCAAACAGAAGACGCAGCTCATCATCATCTCCCAGAAGGAGCAGTTCTTCTCCAAGGCCGACGCTCTCCTGGGAGTTTACTCACAGGTGAGCACAGTCTTTCTCTTCAGTGGTGGAGTAGGATTCTTTCATTCAAGGACAGTAAACTTGACTCAGTGCCCTCCTCTTCTTCACAGTTTAATGATTGCATGTTCAGTGGCATCCTGTCCCTGGACCTGCGTCCCTTCCCTCTGGATCCAGAGGACGACCCAGTCTGATTATGTGTCCCTTGCCCATATCAATGATTCTCAAGTGTTTATGCTTTTGTTGAAAAAATATATCAAGTTCCTGTCAAACCATGGCAGTGCTTTGTTCTTAAACGCTGAATGGTGTTGTTTATGGTCTAGTTTAGGCCCTGTTTCTTAGTTATCCACGGTTTTCAGCATCTGCGTTCTGAGGAGCTGTGATGTCCCGGTTGAGTTGCCGGTACAGTTTGTGTTATTCTTGACACTGTGTGTGGTTTTTGTACTGCAGCTTTACTGTTGAATGTGTTTGACATTAAAAAGTTGGAGTGTTCCTCCTGTTGTTGTAGTTTGACTCTCCGCCAATAGGGGGCGGCAACGCGCCGGACGAACACAGAGATGGAGATCACGTGAGCACTATTTACGGAAATGATACCTTTACGTCAAACTAAGAACAATCGACTCTTCTTAGTCCATGTATGACCGCCGGCTCTTGACTCGTTGCTTCACGGGCCTGAGTGACATCTGTCGGGGTAAAGGAGCTCGAGACCCGAAGCCCGGCAAAGCTTAGCAACATAAGCAGCTACTCAGGTTAGCTCGCAGACTGTAACGAGCTACAACGCTACTCCCGGGCTCTCAGCGCCTCGTCAGCGGGACGCTACAGTCTCAGCTGTCGTTCTGAGTGTGTCTGGGTCTCCCGGAGTCTTTATGGGCGCCGCGACGTCGCATTTTGTGTTCGTGTCCCTGCTGCTTCTTTCTCTGCAGACGTAACCGTCAAGCTAAGCTGCTAGCTAGCCGAGCTGAGTGCCATGGGGGCCGAACAGAGTGGAGACGCGGAACACAAACACTCCGACTACACCGCGCCAGGTGAGGGTGTGTGCACACACAGCTCTACGTGTTTAGGACTGACGCTGTGCCGTTGAGCAAAGCACTCCAACCATTTGACTGTAGGAGGTCGCAGAGCTTCATGTTAGCCTTTATAGCCGCACGTCAGCGGTGATTGACGGGCTCTTGTTGTCATTGCAGCTGCTCCCTCCCCTGCTAAGCACAAGGCGAAGATGGACGGCATCGTGGTCGTGGCTCCCGGGACTCAGACACTGCGGAACATCCACAACGACCCTGACGTCATCAAGCTGCAGGAGATCCCCACGTTTCAGCCTCTAATGAAAGGTACGTGACGTGGATCAGATCACTGCAATCGATCACTGATTACTGATGGAAGTCTGCCCTAGCAACAGAGTGAGTCAGCTGATTAAAGGAAACATATGGAAATCTCACTGCTGTTCAAATAATAGAATAGTCACAGAAGTTAAGTCAACTCCATCAGACAGGACTGATATGTTGCATGATTATTGATCAGATACAAACTGCTTGTTCTTAATTCTATGCCTCGTGGATCATTTTGTCCTGCAGTCTCTCCCGATCCTCCCTGTCAGTCTGTGTCCGTGCTCTCTGCAGGGAAGCTCATTTCCACAGAGTGTGAGATGTTGGGAAACGATCACACTGAGTCAAGCTTCCCTGCACCGGGCCGCCGTGTGTCGATACGCACCCTAATTAATTACAAAGCACTCTAACACTGGCCTTTAACTCATTTGTCTGCCAAAGGAGTGCTGAGTGGGCAGACGTCGCCCAGTAGTGTGTGTCTGGAGAGGCTGGAGGCCGCCCAGGTTCTGCAGCTCTGCATCCGGTACCAGGACCATCTGCACCAGTGTGCCGAGGCTGTGGCCTTTGACCAGAACGCCCTGGTGAAACGGATCAAAGAGGTACGGCTGCAGGAGACGCACACAGACGCACACAGACGCACACACGGCTCAGAAACACAATCATTAACTTTACAGGGCAGGAGTCTCTGCCAGCAAGAAATGTTGAGACTCCTCTGTGACCTCTTACTCCTCATGTTTGTGTCTCTGTTGTGCTGCGTGTTTTGCATGTTCATTTGTTGTAACTGTTGTATGATTGTGTTTTTCGGGTGCAGTGAGTTTTGAGCTTTAAGTTCTTTGAGTTTCTTCCTCTGCAGTGTAGTTGTTGTGAGCTGATTTACTCGTGCTCAGTCTGTCTCTGTCTCTGTCTCTCTCTCTCTATCCTCTCTCCTGCCAGATGGACTTGTCTGTGGAAACCTTGTTCAGCATAATGCAGGAGCGCCAGAAACGCTACGCCAAGTACGCCGAGCAGATCCAGAAGGTCAATGAGATGTCCATGATTCTGCGCCGCATCCAGATGGGCATCGACCAGACGGTGCCGCTGATGGAGCGCCTCAACAACCTGCTGCCTGAGAGCGAGCGCCTGGAGCCCTTCAGCATGAGGCCCGACGGGGATCCTGCCAACAAATAACCTCCTCGCAGCAAACGCAGCTGCTTCCTCCTGTGCGTCCACGGGAAGTGTGTGTGTCCGTCCAGCTGTAGGGAGTCCAACCCCTCGAACCAATCAAAGCTTTGCCCGTAGACGTTCCTCCTGGAAGCAGAGGGGTTCAGCCTCCTCTCCTCTCCTCTCAGCCATTTTAAATATTTTATCCTCGATGGAAGGGAACACACATTTTTTATCAGCATCACTCCACGCCTCAGTCCGGTCTGACCCGACCCTGGCAGGCGGCGCTGTGTTGTCTCAGACTGTTGCCGTGGCGGTAGGCAGATCGTTACTTATCTGCTCTCCCTGCATCGCTCCGGCTGGTTCTGGGAACGGAAGTGGCAGCCTTCCAGACACCAGCCGGCCTCACCAAACCTACACAACGCACAGAACACAAACGCTTCCCTTCAGATGGGTCGCATGGGACGGACGGACGGACGGTGGATTTTTATCTTTGTTCCTCCTTTAACCAAACCCCTGATGTCTCTGCTGAGATCATGAACAGCAGCAGGTTCCATTTTGCATCTCAAAACTCTGATTTTTCATTCTAATATTAATTCATCTCCTCCATGTTGTTGATCCTCCATTGTCTTGATCTCCGTTTGAAGACCCTGCTATGAACTGCAGACATGTACAGTATCTTATTATGGGATGGAATAGGGAAGTTTACAGAAGTGAAAGGACAAACCTCTCATTCCCTGTGACCAAGACTTGACTTTAATTTATCTTTAAGTGTCAAACAGTGAAGGAAGCAAACTGAACCGGGACCCAGGAGCATCGACCCGGCTTCCAGCTTCTCTCTCCCCTTCACACCTTCAGCCTCGTGTCAGCATGAACTTTGTGTGTTTGTCAGTCATCACAGCCCAACGCCACACACAAACACACACACACACACACACACACACACACACACACACACACACACACACACACACACACACACACACACACACACACACACACACACACACACACACACCAAAGAGTCCCAGAGCAACACGGCTCCTCCAGGTCGTCACATTCTCCAGGTTGAGTTCATCTTACATCCTGATTTAGTTCTCCTGTGTCAGAGTCTCTCCTGGTACTTTTCAGTGTTGCAATAAAACAAAACTAAAATGATGTCGTTTCACTAACAGAGTGAAGCAGCCGGCCGGAGAGGCCAACAAAGACCTTTTAACAATAACAACTGCTTTTCTTTGCAAATTAAAGATAGAAACTAAAGCTAAACGACCTCTTCCTTTATTTCAGCTGTGTAGACATCCCGCAGCAGAACTCCTTCAGCTGAGCATCAGGAGATTTATGATACAAATAAATACTGGAGGTTAGATTTGGTCGCGCCTGAGTTCGTCACGTCTATCAGCCTTCCAGCTTCAGCCACCAGGGGGAGCTGCGACACAGAACAGAGCATGTGGACTAACGCTTCTTCTGAATTTGTTGTCGGTTGGCGCCACTGAAGCTGCTACAGGTCTGTTTGTTGACAGTAATGTTTGAGGTTAGTGATGATGATGATGATGTGGCAGCTTCATCATGTAAACAACAAAACCCACAGACGAGCGGAAAGAGAAGAAGATCAACCTCCGCTCCATCAGCACAGTGAGTCTGATTTTCTTATTATGAGGAGACCAAAGATGAAGAGTTCACAAAATCAATCTAAATGAAATCTAGCGTTTATATGTAGAAGTTCAGTCATTGCATCATAACCCAAAGGCTGAGCTCCTGTGTGTGTGTGTGTGTGTGTGGTTGATATAGTGAGTAAGTGTGTGGTTGAATACTTAACAGGTGTGTCAACATGGTGAAGTGAAGAGAGCGCCTCCTGCTGGCTGCTGTGAGCTCTGGTCTCACTCCTGCCCCCGGACATGTGGGACACGTGGGACAGGAAGCAGCGGCGGCACGTTCCAGCTCCTTTGATCAGATCCTCGGTCCTTTCATCCGCACGTTTAAACGCCTGGAGGGAAACGTGGAGCAGAAATGGAGATTTGTGTCTGCATTTCACGGTAAGAAGGCACAAAGTTCGCCTCCGCCTCTGTGATGAGGAACAGCGTGTGGATAAGAACGCCTGGAGATGACACACAACAATACCACCACCAGGAAAGTCATTCTGTGAAATGAAAGAGAAATCCAATTTCCCCTTGTATACTTCTCATTTGAATATAAATCAGTGGGCGCTCTGCTCCTTCCCTCCTTCCTGTTTGGCCCTCTCAAGATTGGAAACATGAAAATAAGGCCGGGCCCTCTGATCTCTGTCGTCTCTCAGTGTGAGACGGGTGTTTGATTCACATTAGGAGAGGAATGTTCACAACATATTATTAAAATGAGAAAATGCATCTGTGTGTGAGAGAGAGGGGGGGGGGGGGGGGGGGGGGGGGGGGAGAGAGAGACAGAGAGATAGACAGGGAGGGAGAGAGAGAGAGGGAGGGAGGGGGAGAGAGAGCGAGGGAGGGGGAGAGAGAGAGGGTGGGATAGAGAGATGGAGAGAGAGCGAGGGAGAGAGTGGGGCGAGAGAGAGGGGGGGAGAGAGATGGAGAGATAGACAGAGAGGGAGGGAGAGATAGAAGGCGGGGGGAGAGAGAGGGTGGGATAAGAGAGATGGAGAGAGAGTGAGAGACAGCGGGGGGAGGGAGAGAGAGAGAGAGATAGAGAGGGGGAGAGAGAGAGAGGGTGGGATAGAGAGACAGAGAGAGAGAGAGGGGGAGAGAGAGAGTGGTCCCTTAGATCATTGTCCGTATCGTCTGTATTGACTTTCATCCTGTTAGATTCGGCGGCGCTGCTTCTTTCTTTGACACTCAGTCGCCTCCAGTGATGGATCTGTGGCCCCGCCTCCCTGAGCTGCGGTTTAACATGATCCTTCTTGCTGGAGGCGTGGGTCCTACCTGGGAGCAGATCTATCAGAGTAATAAAGCACTCTGTCGCTTCACCGCACTCTCGTCTTCTCAAGGACGGCGAGCTGCTGAGCGGCCGGACGTGGCGTTCCTGCGCTCAGAACTCTGAGCTTCAGCTGTGATGAGGGGCCGACAGCTGTACGTCACAATATGAGCCGGTAACAACATCTGGAGCCTGAGCAGGAAGTCCGCTCAGATGCTCTCAGACTGTTTAATGAGGAGCTTTGCCTGGGAGATGTTTGCATTTTAGCAGCTGTTTGCTTCCATGTCGGCTTTAGCCTGAGGAGGATTCAGAAGAGAAACTCACAGTTTAGCTCTAAATGTGCTGGAATGTTCAGATTCCAGATGTTCTGCAAACGCTGCTACGTGACCAAGGTCCAACATCGTCTGTAGATGGAACATAAAGGAGACTGGGGCTTTAATTATAAATGATTCTGTGTGTTTCAGAGGAGAGACAACAGCAGGTCAGAGCCTCTGGGTCCTAAAGAGGTCAGACTGAGTGAGTGAAGTGTTGACTGCAGGTTTTCTGTCTTAACTCAGACTGATTGGACGGATCACAGTAACCGTTAAGTAAGCAGGGCCAAACAGGAACAAGCAGCGTCTAACTGCAGCACACACACTTTTATTCCCTTCACGCAATGCAGTGTTCTGTTGAAACATTATGAGTCAGAAGGTCCCAGTTGATAGAGTTGACCTCTGACCTTATAGCACAATCACACTTTGGACTGGACTGTTTGTCATTGACCTCTGACCTCTGTAGGGGAGCACAGGACAGTGATGTCATAGTTCAATCACCCTCTGAGACGTTTACTGCAGTTTTCATAAATTGCAAAGTCTGGTCTTCCTGTTTGTGTCAGGAAAGCGTTTTGTGTCCTGACCTCCTGTCCAGTTTCCCTTAAGCAAGGCAGTGAGCCTGAACGCCTCAGCGGAGTCGCTCAGGCTGCCAGCAGGACAGATTTATCCTGGATGTAGGCAGCTTCCGGGTGCTGGCATATGAATAACATGTAGCACTTCCTCCCCCGCAGCGTCTTCCCGAGTCATTGGTGGGCGTGAAGAAGAAGCTGCTCTCTTCCTCACGTGTCCCAGTGAACACCAGGTGCAACCAGGAGACAGAACCTCCGTAAGAGGAGCTCCTCCTCCTCCTCCTCCACAGATCATATCAGGAGGGTCTCCAACGCTTCGCCTTCCATCAAACGGACAGCGAGTGGCTCGGGCCATGATTCAGTGGCGGCGGGTGGAGTGACAGCATCGTGTCTCATCTGAGGCCTGTAAGCCACACACACACACACACACACACACACACACACAGCAGCCCCTTACAGCCTGAGTGAGGACGGACGAGCTGCAAGGTGACATTGGCTCCCTGTGGGGGGGCAGGAGGGGCGGGGCCAGTAAATAGTTTGGTGTCTCTTTATTTGTCGGTACAAAGACGCTGGAAGTCTGTGGATGCACGGGTTTGAGAGGAGCAGCAGGTATCTGGGTCAGACGCCGTCCAAACATGCAAACGTCAGCAAGGTCGCAGACTCTGTGTCTGTGTGTGTGTGTGTGTCTGTCTGTCTGTCTGTCTGTCTCCCATATTTCATGATCACAATGCAACATTTTTGTTATAAAAGTTCCACTTTGTGTTTCGTTTTTCGACGTTATTTACAATTTGCATCTCAGTACTCAGCCTCACAGTACTCAGCCTCTCAGTACTCAGCCTCACAGTACTCAGCCTCTCAGTACTCAGCCTCACAGTACTCAGCCTCTCAGTACTCAGCCTCTCAGTACTCAGCCTCACAGTACTCAGCCTCACAGTACTCAGCCTCTCAGTACTCAGCCTCACAGTACTCAGCCTCACAGTACTCAGCCTCACAGTACTCAGCCTCATCCTTCCTTATGTAAGCCAGCTGAGCAGTGAATGACTCAATCCTGTTGATTGGGTCCGTGTTTACACCTCAGTCACTCATTGTGCCTTTGACTGAGTGTGTCAGTGTGACAGTGATTCAGCCGTGCAGACGGAGCTGAGGTGGGAGGCGGCCGTGGCGTTTGGTTTCTATTTAAAGGTGAAGGGAGAATTATAGAGTCTCCTAATATAATGAGCTGCAGCAGGAGATCGAACAAATGTGAAGGATACAACTGTAAATATGAGGGAATTCTATTTTCCAGATATCTGTGTGATGTTTCTGAAGTTCAGTGCCAGACTTTGTTAGAGCCCTGTGACTCACTTTGACTCAGTGTGTTCTGGCCTGAAGCACTCGTGTTTCACTTTAACCTGAAAACACAACGTTTCTGTTTGCTGGCTCCGCTTCTACCAGATTACTATTTAAAGAAAATAAAAAATACATCACATTAACTGGCCGAGATGTAGAAACCCCATCTATCACAGGAACAGTAGCGGGTTTGTTTGTGTGTGTGTGTGAGGTTTTTCTCTGACGTGTGCTTCAGGTTAAGCTGGAAAGAATGGAAACGGGGCTAAATGTGGCACAATGGTGATGCAATTGAAACAAAGCAAGTGGGCGCCACACATTCATCAGGGCTTCGCTTAAGAGCCGACCGATGCGGCGCTGCAGCACTCCCAACAATATCAAGTGGGAGGAATACATAATGCTCTTATTCATATGCTAATCTAAACTTATCCTCTACTGGAACACGTGTGTGTGTGCGTGTGTGTGTGTGTGTCAGAAGAATCAACAAATTGTATATCAATTATGTCGAGTGTCCTCTTTACATTGATTAGCAGATAAGTGTTCAGGCGGACGGTGAGCAGCAGTGTGTCGACCTCTGGACGTCCAAATCGTGGACAAATACGCAAATCACTTCAAAATGAATAAGCAGTCATTTCCTGCCTCCTTGTGTTGGAGTCTGTCCCTGTGAGGACGGAGACGTTGTCTGTCCCTCCGGCTCAGACTCATGTTCGGCACGTTGAAGCTATTTAGTGCAAATTATGCAAATCTGCCATTACTGCTAAGTGCTGCAGTGTTTAGAGGGTTAATGTGTTTGTCTCCTTAACGTTCATTCCCCATTCATTCAATGGGTAAAGAAACTTGTCCAAATATCCAGCAAAACCACAATCATGATGTAACGTCACGACAACAGACATACACACATGACACACACACACACACGCGCGCGGTGATGTTGTTCGTGAAGCAAACCTTCTACTGCACTGACTGGGAGCTGAGCCTGACAAACATTATTATAAACCTCAGGAAATGGTTGGCAGCAATGATAAGTAAAAGCTAAAATAAGAGGAACAGTTTATCACGGAGATCACAGATCAGTCCAACATGTTTACTGTTGGATTGATGTTTCACCAGGACACACTCAGATAAAAGAGAGGGAGGGAGGGAGGGATAATGGGAGGGAGAGGGAGGGAGAGAGAGAGAGAGAGGGAGAAGGAGGGAAAGAGAGAGAGACACCTTCACCACCACAGAAAGGAAACTCCATATTTTTCTTTCTGGCTCAGGTTGCGTCTTTGTACTCGGGGGTCAGTTAATATTCTGGGAGTATTTCTGGCTGGAAGGCACAGCTTTGAAGCTCTAATACAGCAGAACGGACTCCTAATAAAATAAGAATTTACCTGATTATTCCCATTCAAGGTCGCAGATTCAGAGACACCACGGGGACAAATGTGATGAAAATCCTGTGAAGTACGGAGGCAGCAGAGCAGGATTACGGTCATCAGACTGACTCAGGCTCAGGCTGTCAGTCACACGTAGAGACGGAAAGCAAAGTCCAGCTGCCGCTCCACTTTAATAATATTGTGATACTTTATTGAGCCGCTTCAGAAGAATGATGGGATTCTTTTGCTCCATTCTCTCTCTCTCTCTCTCTCTCTCTCTCTCTCTCTCTCTCTCTCTCTCTCTCTCTCTCTCTCTCTCTCTCTCTCTCTCTCTCTCTCTCATGACTCACCTCATACAGCTCAAATATTGACAACAAACCAGTAAACAGATCTGATCACATCTGTCCACATATAGACTATATACCTGCCACCTCCTAACTGCTCTGTATGTTGGTGACGTAGCTTCAAATTCATTAGTGCATAATTTATCCCATTTCAGGGAATCTGACCCTGAGGATCCACGGCTGAGGAACGCCGCTCCGTCCTCCAGGTGAAGAGGATGGGCTCACGTCTCGGCCGCGATGTTCCCTTTCATCCCGCTTCACTGGGTGAGAGTGTGAGTAGCGCTTCATTGAATATTTAGTCACACCGGGAGCTCTCGCAAGCCTTCAAATTAACGGCTATGAAATATTCAGAGCTCGTCCCCGTGGGAACGGAGCGTGAACACAGTGGGAGCTGATTGGGTGACAGAGCTCCCACTGTAACTCTGCATTCACCTCTATACTAACAACTCCGACATTAATGGATACCCTTCATGCCCATCAAGCGTGCAATTATGGTGCAGGCAGTTAGGAGGTAATTGGTGTTAGACAGAGGGGCACAGTGACAGACGCCTCTGTTATACAGAGCAGCCGATAAAAATACAAGCAAACATGTGGGCCGGGAAAGAATCAGGCTCTGCTAATGTTCATGTTTCAGTCTTATTTCATGTGTGTGTGTTTCTTTTTAAGAGAACTTTGAGGATTAAATATGCAGAAAAGAGTGAAAGTAAACAGAGAGCGAACACTTTGAGGCTCAATACTCTCACAGCTGAGCTCCACACAGAAACATCTACCAAGCTTAGAAATGCTGCTCAGGCATCTCTGAGGCTCACACACACACACACACACACACACACACACACACACACACACACACACACACACACACACACACACACACACACACACACACACACACACACACACACACACTCACTCCACTTGCTGTGGTCTCATCCTCAGTCTGTCAGTACACGGTGTTATTAGATGATGGATCCTCCTTCATGTTTTCATGTGAATCCTAGTTTTTGCTTCAACTCTGACTGCAGAGCGACGCCTCAGCTGCTCCGCTCCTCCGCTGCTCTGCTGTCTTGCTCGACACACTTGTCGCTTCCTTGTCTCCGCACGACTTGAATCTGGACAGTTTGGGATGAAGGCAGTTGTCAATTTGCGGCAGTAACAGCTGGCTCAGGCCGGGAGGAAGCGGTTCAGTCACACAGAGCGTTTAAGCAACATGGCTACCAAACGATGAAGGTTTCCTTTTGTATCTAGTCTGTATAGTATAGCAGCCTCAAGTACATGGAGGGAGACAAGAGCACAAGCACAATACTGATTACTTCAACAGCAGGGGGCATAGTGCCACACACGCACACACACACACACACACATGCTGTAAGAAACGGTGATGTAAAGGAGGAGAAGTGGTTCAAACTGAGCAGTGAACACATTCATGTCTCTGACCCACAGACGTCACAGAGTTTTGACCGTTGTGTTCTGTCCACCGTGTCCTTGTTCACTTTGTGTAGTCAGCCTTCGTCCTCCCTCTTCCTCGCTCTTCCTCTGTGTTTGTCTGCATTCAGACGCCGCCGCTCTTTTCTGTTCTGAATCAGAATGGTCCTCCACAGAGCGACGGCGTCCATCACTGTAAACCTCACAGCTGCACTTAGCTCTGCTGTCTCAGATCAGCTGTGACATAATCACTGCTGTGTTGTGACGGTGTTGGTGTTCCTGTCAATCAACTGTTAATCACAGGAGGAAGTGGAAGTTATAAACCCACAGAAACGTTTTACCTGCTCACATTTCTGCTATTACTGATTGATGACTGCTCTACATCCACGTCACTCTGGAATGATTTTAACAGCAGAATTTCCATAGACCAGATAGAGGATGCACAACGTACCACCCCTGGGACTGGCACCACAGTTTGGGAACCCCAATCCGTACAGACCTTAGTGTGACGGGTCCGGAATTCAAATTTGTGAGAAATCAAAATCGGAACGAAACATCAAAACACAAACGGCAACGACCAAGAATACAGAATGTGGAGACGGTTGAATAATTACAGAGCCACGGATCAATTCCAATTCAAAGTCTGTGACAGGCTAATGGATGGAGCTCAGGTGTGTGTGTGTGTGTGTGTGTGTGTGGAGGAGATGAGGAACAGTATTGACTCCAGTCCTCTGCACACTCATGGCCTCTCAGCAGCTCAGGGTTCAGGATGAATCACCCAGGTTTTGACTTAATGCTGTTTTAAAGGGGAGGTCCCTAACTTCTGAACCCGTCTTGCTGCTGATTGGCTGGCTGCTCTCTCTGACTGTGACGCACCACATGTCTGGATTGTTTCTTTATTTGGTGACTAAATATGATGAAACTAATGAAGCACAGATGGAGGAAGAAGTCATTTACATGTGTGAGACACACACAGCTACGTATGACAAGCTGCTCTCTCTCTCTCTCTATCCCTCTCCAACGCTCTCTCTCTCCCCCCCTCTCTCTCTGTCTCACTCTCTCTCTCTATCTATCCCTCTCCAGACTCTCTCTCTCTCTCTCTCCCTCTCCAACGCTCTCTCTCCCCCCCTCTGCCCCCCTCTCTCTCTCTATCCCTCTCCAACGCTCTCTCTCCCCCCCCTCTCTCTGTCTCACTCTCTCTCTCTCTATCTATCCCTCTCCAAACTCTCTCTCTCTCCCTCTCCAACGCTCTCTCCCCCCCCCCTCTGCCCCCCCTCTCTCTATCTATCCCTCTCCAAACTCTCTCTCTCTTTCGCTCTTCCTCTCTCTCTCTCTCTCTCTCTCACTACCCCCCTCTCTCTCCCTCCGTGCCCTCCCCCCCTCTATCTCTTGCTCACCCTCCTCTCTCTCTCTCTCTCTCTCTTTATCTCCCCCTCTCTCCCCCCTCACCCTCTCTCTATCTTTATCTCCCCCCCTCTCACCCTCTCACCCTCTCTCCCTGTCTCTCTCTCTCAGTCGTCTGTTGACCTGGCGCTCTGAGAGGAGCTTGAACTTTAGATCGGTTAATTAAGACGTTTTTTTCTGACACATTAAGAGCCGATTTCTCAAATAGGAAATCCATATTCATATTTCAAAGGAGGAGTGAGGAAGAGGAGGAGGAGGGGGAGGAGGGGGAGGAAGGTCGTGCCGTGCTACGCCAAGAGACCAGTCACCCACAGATGCCTTGGCATTGCCTCATCAATTTTTTAATTGATTTATTCATCTATGCCC